>NW_006800056.1:670665-693414 GCF_000485575.1 Poecilia formosa | reverse complement strand
GGCTACAAGATGCTAATGAAGCATCAGAAGATCAGGGCCTATTGGTTAAAAAGAGCATCTATCTATGAAGTCACCAATCAGAAAACATAGGAAAGAAGGTTTGTTTTCAAATTGCTCCACTGTCTCAGTTGTTAACATCAATGCTGGCATTTTGGGGTTCAAACATTGTTTTTTTTCCCTGCACATCACAACAAGCCACAATGAGTGACGGACTGCTGGCAGAAGCTCCTCCCACCTCTGAGTTACATCAATGCCAAAGCAGAAACTCAGGAGAAGCTTTTGGAAAATAAGACCTGCTGTGTCTTTGGACCGAACACAAATAAACATCAGACTGTCCTTTATGTAGAAAATTCACTCAGTACTGTCTGTAACATCAGACAGAAGGTACTTTATATTACATTTAATCTCCCATTCTGTATGAACTGTCTGAGCTTTGAAACGCTGGCCAGCAGCCACTGACACGGAGTTTAAAATTAAATGTTCTCTTTTGATCACTTGTTGAAGATGTTTGTTTGATGCTTTTAGGCTCTTCAATAATTTATCAGTTAGAAAATCACAAAAACTACAACGGGGAGAACAAAGCTGTACACAAATCTGTACACCCTGAAAACAATCTAAAATAGACTAATAACAGAGATTTAGAACTTTCTCCTAACTTAACATTTATTTGAGTAAAAGAGTTAAATCCGTCCGTCCAACCAACACAAAGACTGTAGAAGCAGCCATACACTGACATTCACTACTAATGGACATTTTGTGACTGTGGGAAGAAGTCAACCAAGATAAAATCCACAGTTTTTCATTAACTGGATTTTTCTTTTTAAATCACTCTTCATGGCTAAAATTATTAATTTTTTACTTGAATAACTGAAATAAGTCCCTTTTAGCTGAAGTCTAATGTATAACTGTTATGTATAACAGTTCAGATGTGGTTTCAGGTGAAACATGACATGGACCCGATCCATCTGCGACACACTGAGCAGGAAACCGGACGCTGGTCAGCAGGAACACTTCTCCCCTCTCAGCCAGATTCTTCCCGATCTCCATCATCTCTCGTGGTCCTTATTAGTGCGCAATTAAAAAGACAAGTCATGTGTGATATGCCACTGTTGCCATGGTGACAACCAGTTTCCCCCCCTGAAGCCATCAATCAAACTGGCAACCTGTAGATGTCACTAACCTCCCGCCGGGTGTGCAGAGGCATCCAGATGCATTATGGTGATTATAAACAGTCATAATTGTGATTGCGGTGGTTGGCATGCAGGCTGTATTTACCCTTTTCATATTCAGAATGCATTGTTTGCTGCTCACTAATTTACAGTGCAGCAATTTATTTATATTTTTCATCTGGTCTTTTTTTTCTCTCTCGCTAAGTGGCAGTCGATGTGCAGCCAGTGGTTTAATTTTCTCAGCTACTTTATTTCTTTCTTCGCTCTTCCTCCTGCAGCAGCACTGCAGTTAGTCAGATTTTAAATGTATTTGTGAAAATTACTTTCCTTTTGACAGTTTGACAGCTTGGACCGTTGTGGGCTTCCAATAAGTAGAAAGTCAGAGTTCCTGGAAAGATTGACTGCAGTGAGAAAATTCAAATCTTGCAGCTGCGACACCATCTTTAAAGCAGAATTGTTACTTAACATCATAAGTATTGATCACTGTCACTTATTTGACCAGTATGTTAGCACCCTGCTTCTGTACTAACATTAGTTAGCTTATGCTTTGAATAGAAGACTCTGTGCTGAAAGAAACTGCTCTGGGTGCAATCAGTGACCAGGTTTGCTGCATCGCGATTGTTCTGGTGTGAACTCTCCGTAACCCTACATGTACCTTTAAACACTTTGGCTTTAGAGTTGACTCACATATCATGGACAAACTGCAGCGTACTCCCTGCTCTTCAAACTTTCTGATTGCTTTTAATAGTCAGCATTGAAACAACATCCTTCGCAGAACCTCAGTTTAAAGGCAGAAACAAGTGCTTTCTATTCACATTTCAACCAGAAAACGGTTTTGCCCGTTGGAGGACTCTTAGCCAGGCATGTCCAAAGTCCAGTCCAGGAGCCATTTTGATGATTTGCCCCGTTTAACCAAACTCCAGTTTGTCTGAGTAGAAACGAACTTCAAGGACCAGCTGTTCGACTGGGGAGGTGTGAATGTGTAAATGAACTCTGCTGCAGAACTAAAACGTGGCCTCATAAGACCGTCTGATATTCAAACCTGATCTTGGAACTAGAAAGAAGAGGAGAGAATTTGATAAAGAGCTGAGCCAAACCAGTTGATGCGTCATATTAAGTACGTCTGTGTGCTGTTGAGCTGGTAAACATCAGGATGTGTGCGGTACTGAGACCGGACGCAGTCCAAGACTAAAATTCCTCTTGACGTTTTCTCAGAGCTTGAAGCTGCAGTTTAAGTGAAACGAGTGAGTCGGGGGGAATAATGAGGGTAAAAGCTCTCTGTTCCCGCCGCCTTCCAGGAAATCTACATTCTGAAAAATTACACAAAATCTTCAAGGACCAGATGCTTTTCTCTCCCATCGCCGTAAAAATCTTTGATTTTTGTACTAGTGGCTCACTGTGATAATTAACACACACATTAGGACACATAATAGCATTTTCAGTCCTGGATACATCTGAGATATAACAGTAAATTAAAATACTCCAATGTCTGGATGGTGTGGCTGATGTTTTTCTCTACAGATTTAAAAACAAAAAATCATATTATTTGGGATTAATTGGTATAATAAAATACTGGAAAATCTAAACTAAATGGTTAATCATCAACATCCCTGAGATCATTTCCTGGCGTCGCCTCCCTCATGTTATGAGTTTGAGTTAACCCGTGACCCGGGAAAAGTTGAGGTTGAAATATTCTGTGGCACAACGGGAAACCCGCCCAAATAAGGCAAACCAGTGGCTCGTACCTGCAGGCGCCTCTAGTATGCACCTGGTCCACCATCCATGTCTTTAATTACTGGTATTAATGCCAGGTGAATATGCCATAAATATTCATTGAGAACTCATAAAACTGTTTGATCTGCACTCTGAAACATCTTTGTTCAGGAAAACGGGACAGCTAGTAAATGTTTGCCTTTCTCCAACCTTAAGTAAGTAAAATTGCAAATCACTTAAATTCGAATGAAACCTTAAACCAGGTTTGCTTATTTATGTAGCGCTGAAATTGTTTCTCAGACAAGAAAAGCGTCTCGAGGCCTTTAGAGCTGGGACTCCTGTGACTGCAGTGAAGGAGCAGAGAGAGTTTCATTTGTATTCTGCTAGACAGAAAGTGCATTTACAAGGAAAATCAGATTAGTGTCAGATCTCTGCATTCAGATTCTCTTTTAAAACATCATGTAAATGAAACTTGCATTCAGAGTGGAGTGAGATAAAGCTGCTTTCCATGGCTGGTCTCACTCCTCGGGTTTCCACTTACTTTGTCTCATATAAAGTAAAATGTTTGCCCACTTCAACATGTCCATACCTGATGATACTTTGACCTTGAAGGTGCATCATAAGATCTCTGTGGATAAAGTGTACGGCACGCAGCTCCAGTGATAAGCTTCCAGCCACTCATCACAGGCATGAATGCTATGTGGGCTTTCGGTGGTTGAGCTGTTCTTTATCCAGGTGGAGCTGGAAAAAACTGCTCTGCACAGAAAATTAGCAGGAACAACCCAGGAATCTAAGGCTGGTTCACTCAGCAGGTTCTGATGCTAAATTTTAATTTGCTGTTGAAATCCAACTTTCTTCTTTGCATCATTGTTCATACTATGTGGAGTCAGAACCAGGAGTGGTGTGTTGGGAAGTGATGTGCTTCACACTGCTAGCTTCAGCCATGGTTTACCTCTGAAGCTATCAGGTCTGGCTTCTTCTGGTGTACAATTACTGCACTTCAGTGACATAAAAATTGGATACAATGCATTGAGGCTGAAGGTGTGTTTGGGCTTTTCTCATTTGTTTCATGGTGAAAATGTTCCACAGAGTCAAAGTACTTACTTGTTCTGATTAGATTGCATGTACCCAAAAAGCTGGTGGTAAAATTTTAAAAACATCTTTATTTTTTTCTTTCTTCTTTGACTTCCATAACATCTCAAAGTTCTGGTCTGATTTCAGCATTATTACATTCTGGTCTTGGTCAGGAAACCAGCGCGACTCTGAGCCTTTAAAAGTTCCTGTTACTCATATCTCAATTAAATCTGTGCAGGCAGCTGCTCTTCTCACAGCAGCATTTACAAACACAGCTTATCAAACAGTGTCTCATCTCTGGATGTCAACCTACGGCTGCTGATTTTTTCTGCCTCTGTTATTATGCTCATCTCCGACTTTATTGTCTGCCATATATTGCTGCTGCACTTTGTAACCTCTGCCTTGACACGAGCTGTACAAAAAAAGTAAATTTCTTCTCTCAAACTTAATAACATCTCAGAATCACCAACATCTTCAGCTTTCATTGTAAGTCTTTAACATGAATTTAAATATGTGAATGAAATCACAAGTTTGAACAATTCTAATAAAAACAGAGATGTGTTGTTCTCTTGAAAAAAAAATCAGTGCATTACTCTGAAATTTATCCATCTGACAAATTTAGTGGACTTTCTGACTTAGAAAATAAATGTATTAATGCAAACATCTTGGCATTACAGCAGAAACTAACATCCACAATCTTCTTCGTCTTCACTGTGCAGAGCTCCCAGATTGACTGCTTTGCAAATGTCAGCGCACTCCTGTGTTTGCCTCCCAAACTAGTCTTTATAGTTACGCTCTTTAAAAGAAGATCTCGGCATGGGCAATTTTTTAAAATGATTTGGAGTTGATGTACAGAAAAATCTGCAAATACTGAGACCTAAATAGGCGAAAATCAGTTTCTTTTAAGATTAACCCTTTAAACAGTACCTAAAGTACTTTACTGATTACTTTATTTCCAGAGTTAGATTACCAGTTACCTTACTGGTTATATCCAAAATGATAACTGATCTTGTCAAAACTGTGATATAAAAAGGTAGAAAATATACATTAAAAAATAAACAATTAGTAGCACAGCAACTTGGATGAGTGACTTTAATCTGATAATCACGTCCCTGGTGCAGATCCACTGTGTTTCTATTTTTGGCTCTACTGCTTGTATGATTCAGCTGAGCATTAGAAGAACACTCAGATTTCATACGTAAGAGTTGGTGCCTGATTTTCAGCCCTGAAAGTCAATCATGCAAAGTATTGATTGTAGAAAAGAAGATGTCAAGAACCTGGGGCAAAAGAAACCCAGAAACTTCAAATGAATCAAACTGAATTTATATCAAATCCCAGAGACAGCACTGATCCCCTGGCCTGAGCTGGAGGACTCTGCGCCTCTCCGTTCTCAAACTGCACAACGACGAGAGGCAGCAGCAGCTGCAGGCTTCATACCTTCATACTGGAAGCTCCTACAACACAAACCATCACTAATTGGAGTTTAGTCATCATAGCAAAACCTCAATCAAAACACACAGAAAAGTAAGCTATCCCTTAATCTAATATTACAACTATGATGTCATTAAATCATTTAATTAATTTCTTTATTATTATTTTTTTTTAGAAAAGGGTGTGGTTCCCACAAACAGCCCCAGGCAGAGCATCATGATTATGGAACGACCCACAATCAGCCTGTCTATGTAAGTTTTTTATGCTCCACTTCTGGTTTGAAAAACATCTGAAACCAACAACCCATAATTGCTGGATTTCAGACACGTAGCCCTGATGACGAGCAAAATTCAGATGGAGGTCCGGAAGAGGATTTCTCTGGTTCAAAACAGGGCGAAATGGATCACAACGAGGAGCTAAATAGGCTGGAACAAGACTTCTCATAATCGTGAGGATTTTCCCGGAGGTGATCCACATAATTAACTATCTGGAGCTGCAGAATTCATATTATATGAAGAAAGTTTTCAAAAGCCTGGAGCATACAATTATTTTGTTCATGTTGGGTCAACCATTTAGGGGCAAAAGAAGCATTAAAAGGTTGGTGACTTGTTTCTGCCGTTGTGCTATTTTAAGTAATTAGTCTACGATAACAATGCTATCGCTAACAACAAGCTAACCAATGTTAATTCTATGTTCTTGGATCTCCTGGTAAATAATTTATTTTAGGGCTGAAACGATTCCTCAAATGATTCAAGTAACTTGATTATTAAAATATCTCGAGGAACATTTATCGGCCTCGAAGCTTCGTTAAGTTATTTAGCGCGGTGTCGCGGTAGGAACATTATTGGATTATTGACGTTGCGCAGCGCTCTCACTTCCGCCTATGAGTTGTTGACGGAAGCTAAGTGTTAGCAGCATAACGTCCAACTTTCAAGTTCGGTCTGGGAGGATTTTATTGACTGTTTTTGTCTTTTTGGGGGGACTAATAAGTATCCTTAAATTGACTGGCGCGGTGATGGAGTACTGCAGTCTTTTCCCTGCCGGAGCTGCTGACACCCGTTCAGAGGGGGTACCAGAGCAGATAGACTGAACACTGCGGTGGCTGTGCTTTAGCGTTACAGACGAACCGGAACATACATTTCATATCATCCCGTTCTCAACAAATGAGGGGCGAAGCGCATCGTGGTGATTCATAGCTGGTTAATTGTTTCTGTGTGTGACAAAGGAAGGTGTTAAATGATGTCACTAATGTGGAAACAAAAGTTATTCACCTTATTCCTGGGAGGCTTACTGTGGAAACTACTATGGGTCTTAAGCAGGTACTGAACATAGTTTTTAAGCTCACATTCCTGTATTTATTTATTTTATTATTGATGTGATGTAGTGTTCTAACCTGTTTTCATAAATTATAAATTAAAATCATCATAATTAAGACTTAAAGGTGAGAAAACATCAGTCTGGGCGTAGTGCAGGAGTAAAGCGTGGCCCATGTGTGGGATGTCTTGGTTCTCACGCGTTTCGGTCCTGACAGGCCTGACCTCTCTCTCACAAACCGTTTTCAAGTCAGATTACTGTCAATAAAGGCCAACAGAGCCCACAAACCTTTAGGAAATTATTTTATAGAAATGTTTCACGTCATGAAACACATTAACTTAAATAGTTCCACAATCTGATGTCAGTACAGTACTTTTCCTCTATAGTACTATAGTACCCTGTGGTTCCCAGTACAGGAGGCCAATCTGCGGAGCTACCAGTTTTTCTTGTTATTCATATCTCATATAATTAACATCAGATGATGTTTAGGGATGGATTTATGCAGAAATATAAAGAGACTTGAACTTCCAAACTTTCAAGTGTCACTATAAAAAAAGGCTTTGCTTACAGTAGATGTTCACACATGCATCTGTCACACACAACATGAAAAGAGGCCTCACATAAAAGGATTAAGCCTTTGCTTCGGTCCGGATTCTGGGATTTCTGTGCTACGTTCTCCTCTCTGAAGTGCTAACCCTCCAGCCCCTTGAACTTTTTGTCAGCTTGTGCTGTTCTGGACTCTTTATATTTACCTCAATGCTGTGAAGACAAAAACTTTAGGACACACACACACACACATCTCATCTACAGCAGTAAAGGCTACTTTGCCTCCTGCAAACACTGTGGTTCTGAAGAGCCACATATGAACGGCGGACTGCTGTCTGCCCCCCAGACATGAGTATATGAGTTCACAGGAAGAGAAAATCTCACCTTACCATCAGCATCTATCAGGCTACTCCAAGTTAGAAAAGCAACATAAAAGGAAAATTGTTGAATGTACTCGCACTGCATTTATCTTTACAGCAGAGAAACAGAACTTTGTCTTCAGATTTAGATTCAGCATTATTATTCTTTATGAGCGCTTCATATCTTCCTGTTTACAAGCATGTTTTCCATTACTTGTCTGCATCAGGGTCACAACTACATATTGTTCAGGTGGATGCGAACACATAAAGTGGCGCCCCCCGAAGGAAGTTACGTCAAGGTGAAGGGATGCGTACACAACATACGCTCGCTCTAACCCCCCCCAAATGAAGATACGTGAAAGGTAAAACTCGCTACATTTACCCCGTTATAGGCGCGAGGTGAAGGAGCGTAAGGACGCTCGAGTGTATGCAAAGACATCATCGGCGCGCCGCCCCCTCCAGACGGGGTTTTGACGCCCCCTCTGGTGCAGCGCCCCTGTGCATCGCATGCGCTGCATGCCCGCTTTTTGCGCCACTAATCTAAATAAGATGTGTTGAGGAACAACAGGTTTGTTTGGCTATGAATGACTTTTAATGTAAGCTGAAGGCAGTTGTGAAGAAAATCAGTGATATGGATCACGAATACTCACTCAGGTGTTTGGATTCAGGGTTTTTTAGACTCATTCTCAGTTGGGTTACGGTTGTATCAACCTGTACTGTGTACTTTACAGTGATGATGTATTTGTTGTCGATATTGTTGTCATCTTGGGTCTTGTATTCTCTAAGCTTCTTTCTTTCCTCTACTCTTATCTTTCTTTTTCTTTAAAACTTTTCCCACACCTTTCCCCCTTTCTTTTCTTCTTTCTTTTTGGTCTATATGTACACTATATTTGAAATAAACCCAAAACAATTTCTAATCACTTTCTATATATAGATTATATATCGGGTGGACACTCATAGCAGAGGCCATATTGGACCGCTTGTGAAAGTAAACCTGTTTGGCTTCACTTTGGCATTCAGACAACAATTCTGGGTGTCACACTGCTGGACAGGACATGTTAAAAGTGACAGTAACTTAGATGAAAATTACCAAGTCAGAAAACCCCCTGAATGACAGGAAAGTAACAGCCAAATAGCCCAGTCTCTGTAGTTGGTTATAAAAAAAATAAGTCACCAGTTGATGAAATGGGAGATTCTGGGAAGAATCAGGATCTTTTCCCCCATTGCCAGTGAAGAAGAGGGTCGTGTGATGATCTTCCCAATTCCACATATTCACCCTCCTCGGATGTTCTCAGCCCCAGTGAATGGCTTCAGGTTGTTATCTTCCATCAGCAGCGCTGATCACAGTAGCTTATCGCTGATGGAAAGTTTTTTTGGTTGTAGCTTTTTTAAAAAACCTTTATTTACAAATTACGTACTAGTTTGAGTAGGATATTGAGATGTTTTACAAATAAATGCAAGATGTATCAGTCATAAGACTTTAATTCGGTATTTAAAAATAACTTGGTAAAATCTAAAACCAGAGGGTTTTTTGTTGTTAGCTTGATTTAAAACCTTTATTTACAGTTTATTACTATTAATTTATTACTATTTTTGAGTAGGATATCAATAATTTACTCCAAAGAAATGCCAAATGTAAGTGAAAGACATAATTTTACTTGATCTTTAAAAGATCCAGTTCTCTGGATACATGCTGTGATTTTATTTTCCATTTCTCCTTATTTTTTAACAACAGACTCATGTAGGTAGTTTTCCTTTGTCCTTTTCTTGTCTCTTTAGAAAACCTACTGAGGCCGCCTTTAACACAACAGATATATATATATATATATATAATATCTTCCAATAAACTTGATCTAATTTACATTACAGATGAAAGTTTTTCTGATTTCAACAAAGTGTTTGTTTTCCACAGTTTTTAGATTTTCTATTTATTCTAACTTTAATATGGTTTGGTAAAAACAGTGGACCAAATAGCTAAAATCTGAATCCTTGAGATCCCCTTCAAAAACTGCTTTTAAATGCTGATTTTAATATAGTACACACTAAATGTACGTTAATGTATGAATATGCAACGTGGAAACTGTCTTCTGCTGAAGCTGGGACCAGGAAGGAAAGGCACTCCTCGACTGGCTGCTTTGCTGTATTTCAGCTTCCCACACTACACTTACTCCTGAATACTTTAGGTATGAAGAAAATCCCTGAAGGCATGTTTTCCAGAAATAAATTCAAGTTTCACAGAAAAATCTGAACCTGCAAATTGCCATCCACTGTATGTTTATTGGTGACTAAGCATTTAGGCTCCATGCTTTGCAGTCCCTACAAATCACATAAACACGTTTTTAGGTATGGGTTGGGGTCTGATAGATTCTAACAAAATACCTTTGAGAATGAAAATGTGTGTAACATGTTTATGGTTGAGCTCGGAACCTGTTACTAGAAATAATCTGTCAACAGAAACTGAGGAAAGAAATTACAGCAGAACCTGGTTAGCTGACGCTGCCCCTCCAACAGCAGACTTACTTTCTGTCACCAACTTTCAAGAGGAATTTTCAGACATACTTGCCCCAAGACAATTTTGAATCTTTTAAGTTGTGTTAGAGAAAGAACCTTACAGACAGCATGGCATCTGATTTTATCAACTGACTTCATAAAACAATGAGCAAGCTAGAAATCACTGATTAAAGGTGAGCTGCTCCCTGTGAGCCCAGGCTTTTTACCCAACCAGTGTGTCCAGTCAGACCAGATGAATTTTATTAGTAACTGGACTTTCTGTTACACCTTTTAGACATTTCCTCACCTACAAGCTGAAACTAATCCTGAAACAACAAGGAAAAGTAAGTGTGTCTGTGGTGATAAAAAGATAATTAATTTAACGAGTTTGTGCTTAAAAGGTAAGAACTATGGACTGTTTGTCGCATCATAGTGAAATATCTTGAATTTAAACAAGTTAATACACTGTTTGTTTAAGTGGTGTGTCTGTAAGATGTTCATTTATCATCTGATAAAGTTCTAGGGGTTTGTAAAATGTTTTAAAATGAATTTACTGGTCATGAATTTTAAGCTGTTTTTATGGGTCTTGGTGCAGCGCCACCACAGGTGAGGAGGGGAAAAGGTTGCATTGGGCTTGGTTTGACACAGTGCAGTGTTAAAGCAGACCACACCAACTGAACATGTTGGAGTTTTGGTTCCCAATCAAACTGAGTGTAATGTACTATCAATGTGATAACATCTGAAGCTAGCATACATCATTTCTTTATTAGTCTCAACGGCTGAAATACAGTTTGAAACTCAGAACTGTTGTCAGTGTTGCCACTTCGAACTGTTCCAGTGGCAAAGTAAGTTTTGCTCATAACTCCATCAACATGGCAGCACATATTGTAAAACGGTCATCGAAGAACCAAGAGGCTAATATTGCCGCTGGATGCCATGCAGATAAAATCACTTTGTCAGAGCCTGTGCTTTAGTGGGCTCACCATTGTGTAAATTTACAGTTTATCCACAGATAACAGCTTTTCATTCAAAAATTATAGTTTTTTACTTCTTATAAACACAAAAAATTATCGACAGACACGAGCGCACACCCCACAATCTCTCAGCGTCTCCACTCGGCGGTCCCTGTCCGATTCGCTGTATGCATAATTGCTTTGAGTCATTAATAACCTATTAATATTGATGCATGTTATTTAAATGTGCGGGTCAACGACTCGGTGGACCTCATTAAGACTTGATGGGGTCAAACTAGGCCTGAAGTCTCACCACTGTGTGCCTGATTACACTTTTAATAGGATGTGGCTTTGATTTAGGAGGCTCCTCCCGCCACAAACGGCCTAAAAAGTTTAGATTAAATTGTATAGATACGTTTAAAACCAGTGTGAGCAACCAGGTAGCACCAGATATTTGAGTGTGTTCTTTATGTGAATCTCTATGTCTGGTATTTTCATAACACCACACTAGTATTTATATGGCTGAACTTTGTCAGATTGTTTGTAAAGCGATATGGTGAACATCTCACAGAGTTCTGTTCAATCCATTATCTGAACATGGAAAGAATATAGAACAGCAAAGACACAGAAAATCACCCTGAACACATATTACAGTGATACAAGGTGATGGCAGTATCATGCTGGGGAAATGCTCTGTATTAGCAGGGACAGGAGAGGAGATCTGTTTGTGGGAACATGGAGGGAGTTGAGATAATCCTGGAAGAAAAGATATTTAAAAAAGATGTCAATTTAACTCAACTCAAATGAATTCAAAAATACTTCCAGTCCCAAAGATTGATGGTGATGGTGAAGAGTGTACAGGAATGGATCTTCTGCTTGGAACTGGGGCGGAGGTTCATCTTCCAGTCGTACAGCAACACTCTGCATATAGTCAGAGCTACAATGGAATGATGCATCATAGCCATGTGTTAGAATGGCCTAGTCAAAGTCCAGACCTAAATCCTACTGAGAGTCTGTGGGAAGACTTGAAAAATGACATTCCCTCTTATTGTTTTGTCAATAAGGAAATTATTTAGAGAAGATCAGCCATAACTACAGAGACCTTTATAAAAGCGAAAGTATTTGGATAATCTCAACAAAAATTAAAATATATTTAGCACAGTATATGATTTAAAACTGAATTTTCTTTATTCATTACTTCGAGTACATCATTTCATGTAGCAGCAACTAAAAGTAAAGATTTTTATAATATTTAAAATAAGACAGCCTTTCTGCTAAGCTGTCAAACTCAGTAACACATTAACACAGTTTTCCTTCAAATCTGTGAAATATTTTCTGGCACAGAACCCAGCAGCTCTGCTCCGAGCCACATTAGTGCACAAAGGACACAAGCTTAGAACCAACACCAACAGTGTTGATGCTGATCATATCTGACAAACTATAACCTGCACTGTGGCATGACAAACAAAAAGGCGTCAGCTCCAAGAAAAGTGATGGCAGTCGTCCTGGTGTCCTGGAACCTGAACTCATTCAGCCACTTTGTGGCTAATTAGGAGTAATTTAATCCCACCTGTCAGCTTGCATTTCTCTGCAGAGAGCTCTCCTCAGATGTGACTCTTTAGTGACAACTCACTAACATCTCATGATGACTACATCAAACAAGATTACCATGTTTTCAGAACAATAAGCTTGACCCACAATGTTGTATTTGCATATTGGACAGCAGCCACCAGGAGTCTGGTTCTTAATATAATAGAATATAAGGCAGGTGGGACAGATGAAAAAATTCAGCCTTCACAATTAACAGGATAGAAAGAAAAAAAAACATTTTATGAAAATGTATCTTCAGTGAAACGGGCCTTGTACTGACATGGGTTGAAAGGTATGAAAACAGGATCAAAGATTTCAATTTTCTGAGACATTTCCTGTGGTCTGATAATGTGAAAGTGAAACAGTCATTATGACCGTTTAGATTTGGTACTGTCCTAATGAAGTACTGGAGTAGTGGCAGCATCATGTCTTGGGAATGTTTTTGCTGCTGGAGGAACTGGTGCCTTCATAAAATACATGTCATCATAAGGAAAAACTATTATGTGGAAATATTAAAGCAAGCTCTAAAGGCATCAGCCAGGAAGGTGAATCTGAGGGGTCATCGGACGCCAAAGTGTCCAAAGTGGCTTAAGGACAACAGAGCAAATGTTTTCATGTGAGAGATGTGAGTGAGTGAGGAGGCCACAAATCCGAAAATCCTGATTTCGAAAACATAACCAAACATATCCCAACATATCCCTGATATGTTTTATCTCATTATTGTAGAATTTAGTTAGTATAAATAATTTTGGTGATTCTGACTGATGTAAAACAAGAGAAATTTGGTCTGATTTAACTTCAGACAGAAAGAAAACAGGGTGGATGTGTCTTTTTATTCAGTGTATGTGAACTTCTGGTTTCATCCATAAATCAGGCTAATTCAGTCCAAGTAAAAACTGATTTTAGCTGAGCAGATAAAAACATCAACAAAAACATTTCCACATTCTCTACCTGCAGTAATCTCACTGCCGTGACTCTGTTCACCACATCTGTGTCAAATCAGAGTTACAAGTCTTAAAAGGAGACTTCCTCTGAACCTTCCCGTCTCCTCTCAGATCCTCCGGATGGACAATGAATCCAAGGGAAAGCTGATGCAATCTGCTGGCTTCCTCAGATAACCAGTTGGGGGATCAGAGGTCCAACCCCCAGCCTAAGTGTCCTTTAGAAAGACATTTTGTGTCAGTAACAACAAGTATTGGCCAGCTAATATAAAATAATGGAATCAATTTGAATTCATCTGTGTTGTTCATATGAAGCTTTTATATCCAAACAGGAGAATTGAACTGCTTATTGTTCAGTCTGAGGAGGGCAAAACTGAGACAGTTTTAGGCAAAATACTGGAGAATTAAACAAATTCACATGGAAATGTCAACATTTGCACAGAACCCTTAGTAACATATTTAGACAGTTTATAAGCAGAAAAAGTTGATTTGTGGATTAGTCACACTTTAGAAACTTCAGCAATGTGTATTTCTCTGATTTCTGTTGCTATGGAAATAGAGCTGATTGTGCTTCTTATACACAGTTTTGTTGTTTAGAGGACAGCAGCTTCTATATGTTGTCCACCATTGGACATTACATCTGTCATGATCTTCTTGTCTTTGGTTTGGTTTGGTGCTACTGCAAGTCTTTTGAAAAAACTTGTTTTTATGTATTTTGCTAGCATCCTGCCTGTACTCCACAGCTCCTAATTGGACCTTGCAGATGTCCTAGGCTGTGGCTTCAGGTTCTTCTTATTCTCTAATTAACTCACCTGTGCCCACTATCAAAACCCCATGGGCTCCTGCTGCAGTTGTTAGGTTCTCTTGTTATTTCTTTGTTTCCAGGCGACAGCTTGTTTGAATGGGTGTTTGGAGAGATATTGAAGTTCTTAACTAGGAATTTGAATCTGTTTGGATCTTTCAACCAACAAACATTTAAATCATAACTAGTCACTCCTTTAGTTTTTCATCAGCAGACAGCAGCTCGACTCTTTTCTGTGAGCTTCACCATCCAGAGGCCAAAGTCTGTTTAATGGGAACGTAAAGCATTTCTGAAGTGAGCATTTGTAAAAGGCTATAGGTCATTAATATTGCAGTAGAAAACATTATGTTTTCATTCAGTATCCACCTTATTCCAATGACTAATTAATTGTCTTGACTCAACTCTGTTTGTGACTTCTAGACCATCATTGTCTTGGTCTCAAAGACAGAAACGTGGGAACATCGACTTTTACACTTTAAACAATGTGCCTGTATAACAACAGATGTTTAACTTGATATTGAACTGGGGATTTCTTTGCTTTTTTACTGCCGGCAGTTCATTAATTGTACGTTTGACTACGTCGGAGAGCCTTTCTCTGCTCTACATTCAGAATGTGCTCAGAGTTAGAAGACCAGGATATCATGCACTGATAATTATCAGTCACAAAACGTTCCTGATTTGCTCGTGTTTTGTACATTTTAAATCAAACTTGATCCTCTCCCAGCAGTACTGGTTGCTCTCTTCAGATTCATTTGCTTCACCTGTGATACTGAGTCACATCTGATCCACAAAGAGAGTAAAAATATGACATTTTACCTGATTAAGGGAAAGAAGCAAATTACAGTTTTCATTGATTAATATACATTTAAAATTTACATGTGTCTTGATTCTTCATCTGTTAACAGAAGGAAAACTAGCCAACTGCAGGAATATTCCTGTTTGACCGTAGAATAGACCTTTTACACATTCAGAAACTTACCACTTACTGAAGTGGTAAGTTCATGTTTTCAAACCTGGCGTACAGTATAATATTTGGGGGGAGGAAAAGATCGGACACCCTGCCGTGAAAAAGTCAGATGTAGGTTTCATATGTGCAAAAAAGCAGATTTGAATCATTTACCTGTTGTGTGAATGTGGCTTAATATCATTAAAATATTAAATGCTGTGTTTCCTCGGGTTTGGTGTTCTGAAACATCTTAGTGTGACAGAAAAGCAAAAACAGAGAAAATGTGTATGGGGGCACATTTCTCCGCTCCATATTAATCTGACATGTGGTCAGGAGTTTTTAAAATGAATTGGCCGGTATTGATTCGATCTAGAACAATGAGTGTGATGTGCGATCCTGCAGCTGCCTGCAGGGATAAATATCAGGAGCCGGTCATAAAGCGGCCTGTGAGACGTGTGAAAAAGCTGCTGACTCACAGTCTGGTTTTACATTTTTTCTGGTTTCTCTCGGCCCGGGAAGGAGAAGGTCTTGGCAGAGCTCCGGCTGTGAGACCCAGAGGTACCAGGGTGCCATCAGAGAGATGAACCCAGGTCTTCTCAGGCTTTCATCTCTGCCTGACTCGCTCTGTGTTTTTATCTCTTCCTCCTCCAGTCAGAGCTTTCCCCTCACTCTGTCACACATCTTTTTTTCCTTGTTTTCTGTCTTTTTGAACTTGATCCCCCCTGTAGTCCAGTATGTATTTTCCCTCTGTGTCCCTTCCTGACTTGTTCTTTCTGTCACTCCACGTTCCTCTGTCTCACTCCCAACCCTGTGCTCTTCCACATTGTCTGCTTTGTAATTCTGCCCTGTCTGAGCAGTGGCACAGAAAAGCTACTCCACATCTGAGCAGTCTCAGGGTGGATCCGGCCCTGTGGAGCATGTTAAAGCCGCCACTTTTTCCCACCAGCCCCAGAGTGCAAGGCTTTTTTTTAATGTTTTTTTTTACTTCTCTGTTAGTCCCTTCTAATGCATTCCTGCCGCAGCATCAAGCAGCTGCCCCTCTCCTCTTGGCTACCTATGCCAGCAAGAAGAGGGCTTTTCATTTCTCCAATAAATAATTTCTCTCTACCAGACTAAATGTGAGTTTACACCAGTTCACTTAAATGAATAATTAGACTGCGAGAAGCACCACGGCTTCCACCAACCCAATTAAGAGCTCATCCTTGAAAGGCTACACTGCAGCGGTCTAAAAAAGTCACATTTGGGACACTGAAAAATGCCCCCAAAGTCCCTTAATCTGCCTCTTTCCACTCCTAATTCATGAAAATATTCAGAGAGAAACTAAGTAATGGTGGAGAACTTATTAGCATTTTTCTGTCTGCGATGCCTCAGGCCATCCTGACTATGACCAGGAGAAAGACAGAAAAAAAGCTGTGAACTAGTGCAGGTGTGCAGCGCAGCTCGAATGCCTTGAGCCAGAGACATCATGAGCTGAGCTATTTGATCATTTATTACTAAGCTTAATTAAAAGGAGGCCCTCAGCAGTTCTGGCAACAGCTTAGCTAAACATGCTCCCACACAGGTGATCTAACGTGGCGTTAGCACAGAGTCGTCCAAAATTCAGTCTGTGCTCTTTCAAGTTTGAAAGGATTCATGCTACTCTTGATTATTTGTCTATTTATAATGAGGCAAAGTCTTAGTACTCATTTTCACACTTTACTCGTCAAAAAAATCTCAACAAAGTACTTGAAAATTACCATGTGGCTAAAAACATGGTGTGCATAATTGTGAAGAGTTAAGAGTCAACCTGAGTTATTTCATCTTAGTGCATCCAGCTGCTCAGAGGTTTGCTAGAGAACAGCCTGTTCTGGGTCATGGACATCTGTCCAGGAGGACGTCTGTCCAGGAGGACGTCTGTCCAGGACCCATCTGTCCAGGAGGACGTCTGTCCAGGAGGACGTCTGTCCAGGACCCATCTGTCCAGGAGAACGTCTGTCCAGGAGGACGTCCTACTCAGATGTCTGGCTCACCTCACCTGGCTCCTCTCGATGTGGAGGAGCGGTGGCTCTTCTCTGGATCACTGAGCTTCTCATATCTCTAAGGGAGAGTCCAGACACGCTGCGGAGGAAACTCATTTCATTTCATCTGATCTTGTTCTTTTAGTTCCTGCCCAGAGCTTGTGACCATAGATGAGGGCATGAATGTTGGCTGACCAGTAGATGCCAGAGATTTGTCTTTTAACTCAGCTCTCTCTTCACCACGACAGACCGGTAGAGAGCAGCATCGCTGCAGACGACTTACCAATCTGCTCCATGTTTCCCTCATTAGTACATAAGACCCCAAGCTACTGAAACTTGTTCACTTGGGACAGGACCCCGTCCCCGACCCACAGGAAACACTCTACCTTTCTCCTGCTCAGAACAACGGCCTCAGATTTGAGGCGCTGATTCTCCTCCCCAGCTGCTTCACACTCGAACCGCTTCAACCGAAGCTGGAAATCACAATCTGATGAAGCCAACAGAACCAGAACATCTGCAAAGAGCTGAGACCCGATCATCAGGACAGCAAAACGGATCCTCTTGACACTTGAGTTGGAAGTTCTGTCTATAAAGATTATGAACAGAATCAGTGACAGACGTTGGCACCTTATTTCACACTAAGTCTGACATGCTGCCTGCACTGGGGACCAAGACCTGATGCTGGTGGTTCAGGGACTCAACAGTCTTCATGAAGGGGTCTGGTGCCCTGTACTCCTGTGAACTCCCATGAACCCTCTGGCATCCTGCTGAGGATGAAGAACAAAAATACTCCGAAGCTCGACTACACGGCGGCTCCTTCAAGGACGTCCCCCAAAAGACTCTCAGCTGTAATTACAGCGAAAAATTGGCTCAACTGAGCTGAAAACAAACATGCAACATATAAAGATGCTGTGAAAATTGGAGTTGTAGCTTCAAGACAAAACTTCTAATGTTCTACAAGCATTCAGTAGAAAATAGAGTTAGCATTTTATCTGCCAAATGAAACACTTTTTTTTTCTTCTTTTGCAAATGAATGCCAAATAAACACTTGGATAAAAATCCCATTTCTGTTGCTTCCTTGTTCTGTTGATTCAGTGTGCTGCCGCTGAAGCCAGCGACACTCATGACACTAATTTCCAGTTTAATTGGAAAATAAATAAAGCAAAAACTGCTGGAAAAACCAATTTGTTGTGCTGTAGCGTCGGATGCGCTGGTTGTAATACTGATTTAAAGAACATCTCCAGTTCCTAGACTTCTGATCATCTGCATCCTTCACACATTATTATGATAATTATTTATCATTCTCTCCCATCTCTGAGCCTCAGCGCTACATGCATACCAATCAAGTGAAAAAAAGTCACAGCAGAACAATGTGAACAACTTAATGCTTCTTACCTGAACCAAAGTGATCAAACACATCAAACAGCTTAGGACGTTTCTGATGTTTTCATAATGAGCCTCTTTCACCACATTGTGGTGAACTTTGCTGTTTATTCTCAGTGTCTTTAGTTTAAGAATAGACTTAAATGAAACAGCAGCTGAGGGAAAAAACAGCGGCTGCCATGGTGATGATCAGAGAGCTGACAGGCAGAGCCAAATGGCAGCTCTTATGCTCCCACTGCCCATCAGCACCAAACAGAACCACCTCACTGAGCTGCAGCGAGCTTCACCTTTGTACCCATCTGTTTTATTTTGTTTTGTCAGACCGAGGCTCTGATGTCAGAAAATATCCACAGAAACTTGAAGCTAAAAGTAAAACGAATATCTGCTGTGCGTGGTCGCTGTTTGGCCCGGTCACCTCATCCGTGGAGAGCAGGGACATTTTTAACCACGCTGTGGACTCTAAACGCAGCAGCTTAGTCAGTTCCCTGCTCACAGTGGCTGTGGATGGACCCTGCAGACCAGACTGGGCTTCCAGACGATCTGATTTGGTTTCTAACTAAGTAAAATAATGTTTCTCATCAGGCAACTAGGAGGCTGTGAGATCACCAGCTGACCAGCTAAATTACATTTAAACTGCCTCAATTCAGCTGAGAAACACTTTATTACTTTTAAGAGAAATAAAATGCTCAGAAACAAATTTATAGAAGTTTGGGGGGCAAATTTAGTTTTATTATTAGCATTTTATTTCCCAGAATATGTTCTGTTTGTGGGTTTTGTCTGCTACTTTCATGCAGAAATGTGGAGTTAAGGTGTCAGAAAAAAAGCTGCTGAATGAGCTGAAAAACAAAAAATCTGGGTGAAAGAAGAGGAATTCATTAAGTTTCCTTTTATGAATAAGTGCCCTGAGCCTCTTTAAGTAAACTACAGACTGCAGGAATCTGGGAATGGGAAGCAGGAACAGGAATGATGAGTGGCTCTATTTTCCCACAGATTTAAGTCCCATTCAGTGTTTGTGCCAAGTTTCTGTCTGAGTTTCTCGCTGCAGATGACCTTCTCTCTGGGTGATGAGCAGGTGACACAGTGGGCTTCCTACATGTGGGCGTCAATACGTAGCATCAGCTAAACTCTGACCGTCAGACACACGGGGAACTTCGGTGGGCAGTCAGACAATCAATGAGCCAGGATATTAGCTGACCTTTCTTCTTCTTCGCCCGCTGTCGTTTTTCAGCTCTTTCATAGAAGCTGCGTCATGGAAGATTAAACCACGGCATGTTTGGGGCCCTCATTACAGCTGCTACAAAGGAAATGTGTTGCTAATAACGTCCATCCGAGCCATCAGTGGTGTCTCCATCGAGAGAATTCACATCACATTCAAAGCATTGAAATGGAAACTTCACCTCTCCCGCTGTTTATTTCCTGCAGGATAGTTGTTCTCCAAAATATTGATTTATGTCGCTTTGCCAACATTTTTTAACATTTGTTTAAAAAAAATGTTTTTCTTCAGGTGGAGCTCTAGAAACATTTTTGTTTGCAAAGTGTCAAATCATTTACAGATTTTTTCTCTTTGATTTGCAGCTGGTTTTAAGTTGCAAACATGACCCAGAATGTGAATGTTTTATCTTTCTGCAGCAGCGGCTCCAATGGGCAGGAGGATTTAGTTTACAGAACACATGCATGATGAAAGCGACGTCCCGCTGGCAGGAGGAAGTTGGCCCACCTTGGATAACAGCAGCAGATTGAATCGCTGCACTCGGTCAGCTCGTGAGCCATCTGCTGGTTCCATGGGAGTCTGGTGTGCAAGACCCCTCCTCTCCCACTGGACGTTTCCCAACCCTGGCCTGGTCTGGCGGCCGTTCAGGCTCCTGCTACATATGCTGTCATCGCTGAACCGAAGCCCAGAAGCCCTGAAACCTGGCGGGTTGGACTGAGCGGAGAAAACCGTTGGAAATTAAGGCTGAAAGGTAAGAGTGATGATTCACTGATGATCGCTGAGAGATGAAGGGACTGGTTTTATAACGCTTCCAGCTTGTCATAATTAAAACCTACAAAACTTTATTCACCTTTGTTCATCATCACAGGTCCAGCTGTAGTTTGGTCTGATTTTGGTCTTGACGTGTTTATGTGGAACATTTTATCAGGTAAAATGATAGAAATTAACTCAGCGACCCTAAATAAAAAATCACTGCAAACTAAAAACTGACATTAACTTCACATCATTTTACAACATATCAGTTCATAGTAGCATTTGCTCATTCTTTTACTTTTCTAACTTTTCCTTTTAAGCTGCAATTCAATGTTTTTGAAATGCAGAATATAAAATCAGTTAATAGTTAACTCATATCTGTTAATTATGTGATAAACTAATTTGGCTTCATGGAAGCCAATATAAAAATTCTTTGAAACTTTCCAACATTAACATTAACAGAATCTGCCACTTGCCTTGGGAATTAGACTTTAAGAATTAACAAATAGTAAAATACAGAGAAAATAAATAAGTACTTCCACATTTCATGCAATGTTGGTGGATGGGGTCCGACTGATCACTGGGTTGAAAGGCTATTAAGTGATGGCACTTCCATCTGTTGGAGGAACCAGCTTTCATTATGTAGTTAGAAATACTCTGGGGCAAAATGTTCCTTCAATAGGAATTATACATTTGATGCTGTAATCAACAGAAAGTGACTCAGCCATACTGAAGTCCAAATACGCAGCAGGAGAGAGGAAACAGTTTGTTTTGTGAGGAAGAACGAACGAAAACTGAAGCAAACAGCATCTGCTCACAAAGGCAAACTGTTTGACCCACTTAGAGCTGAGCTCCGAATGCAGAGGGCCTCTCCTCCATGTCCTGTGTTCTCCACTCTTCAAAGTTCCTCCCTCATTACTCCCATTTGAACCGAACAAGACACTGTGCTGACTCGCCCCTCCAACTGGGCTTGTTTGCAGTCGTCCGCTGAGTCCAGATGGAACAAAACACAAAGCAAGCGATTTCAGCAGGGTCCTGACTTCACTTTGAGGATTCTTCCTGACTTCAAGAAAAACACTGAAACTGCAAATAACTGCTAAAGTACCAAATGCTTGTAGAGCGAGTGCATTACAGATCTGTTGGATCAACCAATTAGCCCGGAAATAGAAAGTGAAAATCGGCTGCCCTACTGGTCCTAAACGGGAAGTTTGAACCAGTTCCCACCTGGAGCTGCCTGCAGCTTTCAGGTGGAGCTAACAACCACGGCTTGCTCAAACAAATTAAGTCCTATTTAAAGCCCTGTGACATGGCTGAGGTTGGTTGCACAGATGGAAATGAAAGCCGGGGACACAGAGCACTGGGGATGTAAAATGGAGCATCTCTCAGGGGAACACGAGGGAATATTCGCAGAGAACAAAAGAAACCTCAAAGAGATTTTCAAATAAAATTATAATCATAGCAATGAAGAAAATGGCTGCTGGTAATGAGAAAAGCATTTTCCTATAGAGTGTAAATGTCCCTCAGAAACCCTGATTACTTATGAGAGTGTGAAGGTTCTGACTGATGAGGCCAAACCAGGTTACCTGAGTATGAAATGGACATAAAATCAGACTTTTATACAGAATATACATTTGGATTTCTTGATATTTATGATGAAGTTCTGTTCCAACTTACCAGAAATGCACGACAGTACTTGTAGCTGTTTTGAGTCGTTGCAACCAAAATGAGCCCAGACTGCTTTGCATTTGGTTCTGACTGTAGAACAGCAATAAATGCCTAAAATGTTGTAAAGTGAAGCTTTTTCTTGCAGGTAGGATTTTCTGGTGTAGAAGAAGGTAAACGGCAAAGGTGTTGTTTTGTTGGTGGTCTTCCTGCAAACACAGCCTAAGGTGTATAACAGTTCAGGGCCGTCATCGTCACATTGTGTAGTTCATAAATTCTCCAGTTTTCAGTATTGAGTAAAGGTCGGGAATGTCGGCAGACATCTTCAGTTTGAGCCATGACTGTGGAATGTCTGCAGAATGCTTTCCATCATCATCATTATCATCATCATCATCATCATCATCATCATCATCATC
>NW_006800056.1:650318-670434 GCF_000485575.1 Poecilia formosa | reverse complement strand
CATCATCATCATCATCATCATCATCATCATCATCATCATCATCATCGTGTCTGTTTAAAGTAGGCAGAGTAGGGAGATGCTGAGTTTTCTCTCCAGCTTTAGTGTACGAAGGAATTCATCGCAAAACCTGGAGTGGATTTGGAGTTTTGAAGTTTGTGGCTGGTGAAGAAAAACGAACATGGATTCAGGTTGAATGTGATTACAGATAATGTGTTATTTAAACAGGTGGGAGCTGATTAGAAAGTCAGGGATCAGAGCTCTTATCCAGTGAGCTGAAATCAGCTGATTGCATCGACTGTCTAATCTGTCAGAATCAGGTTAACCTGTTAATAAAACAACACAACCCTTTGTTCTACGCTTTCCTTTGGTCTTTTATATTTTTCTGTTGATGAACATTTTTGGAATCTTCAATAATGAATAATTGAATCTCCGTGTTTCTTAACGGTTCTTTTACACTTTTGGAATTTGCAAAGCCTTTCTTACTGCAGGCATTTTTATGGCTCCCATTACATCACTTACTTCATTCTGGCTCAACATAACTATGTTGTTATTTGTTAATTTTTATGCTTGGTATGCTTTGGTTTGTCTTAGCATAATGCCAACATTGTGACTGTTTAAAACAATCACCTGGCTGCAACGCACCACTGCTCCCTGTTCAGATACAGTTGGAATAATTTGGTGATAAACAGAGGGTGAAAAAAAGCTGCAAATTAGACATTTAAAATCCCCCAGAGGCAGTTTGAACATTCCAACTGATTGAGAAGCTTGTTTACAGAAAGACAAACCCATATGGGAGCAGCTAAAATTTCACTAATTAGTTACTGGCAAATATGATGAGGTTGTCTGTAGTGGCAATGATAATTAGTTGTTCTGAAGTCTTTTTCTCTGTGTTGGAAACGCACTTAAATTTCTGTTATGGTGTGATATAAAAAATATCATGTTTATCAAAGTACAGAGATTTGTTTTCTTAAAAATATAAACTTCATAGTTTTACAAGGTTACTCTTATTTTTGACCAACCGTCACAAAGGCAGATTCAAAAAGCTGTGGATTCGTCCGTCCGTCTTCCTGATCAGGTGGCTGAACCAAAAGCTCAAAGCCCGCCTGAACCGAGACACCAAATCTCAGAGGAGTTGAAAAGTAGCAGAGAGAGAAGCAGGAAGTTCAAACTCTCTTCCATCCATCATAACGTCCATTTCAAAGACTCTGTCTCTCTGCCTGGGTTTCTAATCGTACGTCCTGAAGGAGACTGAAGAGATGCAGCAAAAGTAAATGAGGTGGATTAGCGGTTCTTGCCAACAATTGATGATATCATCCAGAACATGTTACAGTGGAGAATCATCTCTGCTGGCCAGATATTGACTGTCATTCAGCAATAATCTTCAGTCGGCATCTCTGAACCACTCTGAAGATACTTGAGTTATGACAACATTTTGTTTGCCTTTGGGATAAAGTTTTTTTTTTTTTTATTGAACACAGCTGATCTCATCCATGAACATCTCACACAGGGTCAGTTAGCCCCGTTTGAGTCAAACTGGTTCCGTCTTTCACTGCAGAGTTTGAAGAACGTCCTGCAGGTTTGGTTTCATCCCACAGCCAGTTGTTCGTGTTTGGATTATTTGGTTGTTTGTCTCTTTCATCTCAGATGTTTTTGGACCAGTGATCAGTTCAAGGTCACAGCTGGACATGGGCATCAGTCTGCTGATACAGACAATGAATGGATGGATGATGACTTACTTTGCTGGGAACCTTTCTGTAAATATCGACTTTTTAACATTTTGGAAATTCTTAGACAACTTGATGAAAACATTTATATTAAAACTATCATATCGGCCTGCTGCAGCTGCAGATTCTGGACAAATTCAGGATTAAATTTGATCTTAAAAGCCTTGTGGTTAGCGTGTGTGACGACCCAGTGACTAAGACGACTCTGGAGGAACTTATCTTTATCTCCAGTTTTCAATCTGCAGGACCTGACTGTTAATTAGGACAGTTTAAGTTCCAAATCGTGCAGCAATTAGTGTCATTATATACAGAAAGTGAATTATGCAGAGTTCATCTTTAACCCCCCTCTTTCAGACACTACTGCTTTGCTTCACAAAAACACTGAGAGCTCATGACAGTGGGCTAAAGAGCACAGGAATGAAAGCTTTATGAAATGTGAAATTAACTGGTTGACATTTACAGAAATGTAGAAGAGCTAGAGCATGTAGATGAAGTGTTCAGGTAGGAGAACTACCAAGTTTTATCTACAGGCAGCGATTTCAGACAAAAGAGCAAATATGTTTATTTTTCTGTTTCCAAGGAATGAGAAGCAGGAACAGGAAGTAGCACAAATCAATCATGTCATGTGAAAAACCTTCACCAAAGAAGTAGAGGTGCAGGACCAAAACCACCAGATGATTCAGATATCACCTCCATGTGGATCACAGTCTGCATCCAGACCTGAGGAGGACGGATCGGATCGACTGCAAGGTTTTAGCTACTTGTGTTTCCTAAGAGGAGACGACTGAGCCCTGAGGAACACCACCGGCTGCTAGAGAGGGTTCAAAACAATGTTATGGTTGAATAACAGACTAGTGACACTTATTAGCTTCATATCTCTAATGGAGATATCTCACCATCTCACGGAGACTACAGCCAATGGTGTAAGAATATTACAAATGTTGGCTGATGCGTTTGCCTCTCATGGTAAGGTTGCTGTTAAAAGTGCTTTGACCCCAACCTGGAGGTCAAAGTGTGAACTGCACATGGTCTACAGGAGGAAGAGCTCAGCAGGCCGACTGCAGGGAATTTCCTGATAAACTCAGTGATGAATCTTAGGTCTGAGCCGGGTTGTTCAATGAAACATGTATTCAGGCTGAATAATGACTTATGCAGGACATATATCAGAATAGATGAAATGAAACCAAATTTCTACAAGTTATTTCTAACTTTGGGTTTAGTACAGTTGACGAATAGAAATGATTAATTCTAATATTAAGAAAATGTAGGTATAATTGTGTGTGTATTTTGATTATGGGACTTTCAATCAAAAGATTTCTTCCTAATTTATTGATGAATAAATAATTATTTTCACAAGTGCATGCCCCTATGCAATATTGATTTATCATAAAACAGGAGATGAAGGGATTTTTCAGTATTAATCTGTATTGGAAACACTGCAGGATAAACACAAATGTTGGTTCAAATACTGAAATTCATTTTGTAGCATTGGTTTCATATTGAAGAAAAGTGACTCTGAGCTCATTTTTCAGAATTAGCTGTAAGTAAAATACTGTAATAATTAAAAAGAAATGGTTCTTCAAACATATTTTAACTCAATTTCAAAAACATGTTTGAGCAATAAATTAACATCAGTAAATAATGAACATTCAAATGTTGAACATTTCATTTTGTTTCCTCAGAGCTTTGTTGATTGAATTAACATCGTACCTATATTTGCACTAATGATAGGAGCAATATTCAGATTTATAATTTCTAAGTGATTTCTGATTGATAGCAAAAACACAAACAGTGAAATGTTTTTTACAGTTGGACAAAAATTCAAGCATTAATGGTAGTTGCTGATTTGCTGGTAAAACAAATGAAAGCTGTTAAAACGAAGCTTTGTGAGTCAGAAACAGTCGGGCTAAATAAGTCTGCTGTCATCAGCAGAGCTGTTGAGGCCTGCAGCTGATTCTATGTTGTGGATGGTAAATGAGTTGAATTAATTGCAATTTTACACAAATGTGTCTATTAGAGATATGTGGCACTGTGTAATAATTTTGTTTTCCAGGAGTGGATCAGTATAACTTCCATCCTGTCTTGGACAGTGCTGCAGCTGCTGCTGCTGCAGCCGCCGCCGCTGCTGCAGCCGCCGCTGCAGCTGCTGCTGCCTTGTATTAAAAGATGAACCCCAGGTGTTACAACGGTGACATTTATTTGTTGTGGCATGATGTTGACCTATCTGACAGACTCCATGGTCTCCGAAGGGGCGGAGAAGGACAAATGCAGGAAGAAACATTTGACAGTCAGCATGTACATTAATAAACTGACTTATGGCAAGATCTCTGAAATCTCTGCCAGCGAGGAGCGGAGGTCTGGGCGAATAATGGATGTCTGCACTTTCTGACTGTTTTCTCTGGGAATAATCTCAGCAGTAAAACCAGTGAATTAGTTTATTCTCTTTTATCAGGCCTCCTGTGCTCAACTGTTAAGCAAGTAATTACAATCTTATCGGCAGAGAGTCCAATTAAGACAATTCACTGTTACTCCTGTAAATAAGGTAAATACTACCCTGGACTGCAGCGTGGTATTAATTACTGTCTTACCTTCTCTGTATAGAGATGTGCTAATGCTAGCTCGCTCTTCACTCCCCTCTTTCACCTGATTGAAAGTCAAATCTCCAACTATTTTATTGCAGTTTTCACAAATCCTTGCTGCAACTAAAGAACTAATGTCGATATTAAGCCAAATTGCAGTAAACATATTGATTTATTTGGTCAATTAAGTAATTAGAATCAAATAATCTGCTTTAGGGGAAAGAGCTGTCGGTAGCCTGCTCTGGCTGCAGCGCAGGCCGGGCTCCACTTTCTGTCCGTTTGTGGAGTTGGTGTGGAAACCTGGAAGCCCACCGTGCTGAGAGCAGCAGGGGGTCTCCGTCCACAGAGAAGCCCTCCATCCCACACACAGGCTTTAGACTGAAACATTTCTTTACACTTTTATCACTCCTACATTTATTAAGTTCTTTTTTTACCCATAATATTAAGGAACTACTCGAGTGGAAGACTGCTGCTCTAATCTACTGTCTGCAGATGATGTGAGGTTATTTATTATTTATTAATAAAAGGAAGAAAACCAGAACATAAACATCATTTGAGAATCACTGAAATGGTTGGATGGGTGAATGAATGATGATACTGTAAAGCTTGTCATAAAAGGCTCTACAAATCCAGGCCATGTAGCGTAAAACTCAGCATTCCTTATGGATCAGAACCGTTTCAGATTCTGCTTTCATTTCGTTATTTTGTTCTGCAGCTAATGTGTAAAATCACCAATTCATCAAAGATTTTACTGAGCTTCCTGCTGGAGTTCGGTCCCATCTGCGCTGAACGTTGTGAAAAAGCCCTTTGACTCAAAGCGGGTAAACCTTGAGACATGCAGCTCCTCTTCAGACAAACACCACAAACTGCACACTGCTGGAAATGTTCTGAAAGTTTGCTCTGGAAATTGTTTTGTGTATTGAAGATGTTGCTAGAGGCCACAGGAAATGTTCCGACTAATTTAG
Source organism: Poecilia formosa (assembly GCF_000485575.1). Classification (NCBI taxonomy): domain Eukaryota; kingdom Metazoa; phylum Chordata; class Actinopteri; order Cyprinodontiformes; family Poeciliidae; genus Poecilia; species Poecilia formosa. The sequence continues at coordinate 665,166 of NW_006800056.1, read as the reverse complement.
AGGTTTGGCTTCTCACATTTATCCCACCAAGGTCAGAGAGTTTCAGTGATGCTGTAGATGAGAAAAATGTCTCCAGTCAAGGTTGCCACATCATCACCTTCTTAAGCACCAGTTTGCTCCCACACGGCCCTGAAAAAACACTTTCTGCCTCTTTTACCGTTACAAACAACATAGGTTGCTTTGCAGTTTGCTTATTAGTGTGATTTTTATCTTATCAAAATAACTCCAGAAGTTGGGTGGAAATGGAGAAGGATTTTATCAAGCATTATCTACAAGGATCTGTTTCTGTAAAAAATAACATTATCTCTTGTTTAAGCATAAAATCTATCAGTTTTAACAATAAAGCACCTTTATACTAAACACAGTCAGGTAAGTCATTTCATTTACAGTTTTTGTATTGTTTTCTGTTTTCTGTTTTCTGTTCTGTTGTGTTCAGATCAATCAGTGGTTTTGGTAGAAATTATATTTAATTTCTACTTGGCAAATATTTTACCAGCAGGTTTAGTAGACAGACAATATGATGAAGCATAAAGTTTCTTTTCTGCTCATAAGGAAGACATGTGACTGCTGCATGCATTGTTTAAAACATTTTATAAAGCTCAAAATTGTGATTTCGTGTGATGCCCCAAAAACCTTTGAAAACTTCATGGTCTGATCTGGTTCCTCTTAAAAACATCCAGTGTTTCATGAAGCTTTTCAGTGGCAGTGCACATCCACATATTGATGTGAGAATAATCATCTAGATTTATTAAATGATGAATGGATGAATTCTGGACAAAGACCCAGTTCATACCTTTTTTAATCTAAGACAAAAAACCAGAGTGAAAAGAAGAAACATCAGAGTCCTGCTCTTCTTATAATGTCCTGTTGGTCAGACACCTGCCAGTCTGTGCAGCCAAACAGAAACCTTTTGAAGATAAATCATCCTTCAGGCACAGCATGGAGATGAAAGAGGAGGAACAAGACACATCAGCAGCTGTAGCCTGGACATCGGTGGCTTCACTTCACTTCTATAATCTTCTTTACATCAAACTTTGTCACCATCCAGGTTTAAGGGTTTTTTTTTTTGACTACTTCTGGTCAGACTGATTGCATAAAAATGATCTAAGTGTCTTAAGGCTGAATGTCCTTTTGTGCATTAATGCTTCCCTAACAAGTTATTAATGTAGCAACTTATTCTGCTTCTGGCATTTTTGGCACTTTTACTGGACAGCTTTGGTCAGACTTATGCAGTTTGGAGGGCAAAGAGCAAAGCCTGTAGATTAGCAGTAGCATTGAAGGGGAAAGTGAATGTGTAATTAAAACGTCTATGATGATGAAACGCCAATGGTTTGACTGGAGACAGTCTGCAGAACTAAACTTCTGTGGGCTGGAAATCCTCATCTGAATTACGAGGCTGGAGGTTTACTGCTGCTGCGCCTGGAGATTTATTCTGAAACATTTTCCACTAAAAAAAATTCATACAGCAAAAGCAACCATGGCAAATAAGATTAGGCTAATTGTTTATTCCTTGGGGTTTATGTGAATGACATTACACACAAGGTTAATTAGCTCAATAAAATGTGCCAGCGTAATTGACAAAGATCATGTCTTTGATTAGCAAACACTGGTTCCGCTGCTTTATTCCAATTACACACATGATGAATGGCGTATGACAGTCTGCCGGCTCTGTTTGCCGAGTTTACACGACAACCCAATGAACTTCTCTGAAAAAATACAAAAAAAAAATCATTTGAGTTGTGACATACAGCAAAAGTCACAGACTTTACAGCTGAGTATAAAGTCATGGCTCATAAATCATGTCACACAGCAGCTGCTTTGCTGTGTGCCGTGATAATGACTTACATTCTGACAGCAAGTTGGGGAAAAAACAACACGTTGGCCGTTTACCGACTATTCATTACCATCTCAAGAAGAAGCTGGCTGCCTGCAGTCGGGTGAACGACTGATGAAACATTCTGGCGTTTCTGGGGGCAGCAGCGCGGGAAGACGCCTGGCTGTCACGGTTTTCCACCGCATCCCTGAGTCATTAGCGTCAGTTTGGGATGACAGCGCAAAGACCTTCTGCGCTGGTCATCACAGGAGAGCGTGTCTGACAACCAACTTACCTGAATGGCTGAGTCAGAACACTGACTAACCGACTGAGAAGAAGTCTGCCAGCCGCAGTGAACAGCTGTGGCTCTGCCCCGACAGGAAGCAGGGATCTAACCATCCGTGAAAATACAGAAAATTCCAACAATTAAAACGGAAAAGATGTGCTCCCCAAGAAAAGAAATGCATTTTTCTGTCATAACCCCTAATTTATTGTCTAGAGATTTGCTTTACTCACATGGAAAACGAGAACATAAGAATGATGTTCAATGTTATGGAAGCTTTAAAGCGTAAATTCAAGCTGGAAGACTCCAATCAACTCGCCGGGCTCTTCCACTGCCACGCCCACGCTTCAATTAACGGCACCGGAGCGCAGCCACTCCAGCCAATCACCTGACAAGAGTTCCTTCAAAAGCACCAACACAGCCGGGCTCTCCAGCCTTTCAGCCGCGCTTCGATCCACCTCCTCCCCATCTCCACCTCCATCCGGATCAGCACCTCCGTGTTCCCTCCTTCCTAGGCTTTTCTCCACCACCAGTGTCCGGACCCAGGGGAGAAGACGACCCTGAGCTCCGGCCGATCATCAAATCGCTTGATGCTCAGGATGAACGTCTTCAGGGAACCGAGCGCCAAAAAAGAACCAGTCTAACAAATCTTTCTAACTGTTTTTTCTCTGTGTGAGTTTCCCCAGATTGTATTTATATTGAGATACGTTAGCAGGTTTATCAGGTTCTCAAGTAATCTAAATGTAATCTATGAAAAAAAGAGTGTGGAAAAACAGGACATTCCCCACTGACATTAAAAAAAGCTAAGGTAGAGAACCATAAAAACCAAAGGGCATATGTTCCAGCAGCTTGTAGAGAAGCTTTTACCAGCAATAACTCTCAGAAGTCGTTTCCTGTCTGATTTCATTTGTCTCATACAGCTTCAGTGATGTGGATTGAGGTTATTGGTTCCTCTGGAATGTACAAATATATAAGAACCAAAGTTATACTTCAGTTTTGACCTTAAAGGGGCCATTTATCTTCCATTAAACAAAGACTTCTGGTATTATACGCTGCTTAAAGTAAAGTTTTTGGTTGAGACGTTGTGTTTTTATCCCATGAAGGTATTAAATTCCTTGACCATCCATATGTGAGTTTGTACATGCTTGTCTGCGTTCCATGTATCGGTTTCTTGAAGACAGCAGCTGACTGACTGAGAAGGTGTTTCTGGAAAATGTGAATCCCGCAACACCAGTCAAATCCTCTGACAACAGTAAAGTTGAAATTGTGAAAAGGCATTTGAAAGAAAATTATGAAAAGGCTCCAATGACCAGTGTGGCTCTGTTGTGGCCTGCCAGGTGGCACTGATGTCAGTTCACACAGAGGAAGGTGCCAAAGATTGTCAAACCTGGGGAAACTGTCCAGTGACTCATGTCAGCAATCTGATGGCCGCTGCCTCGTCCAGAACGCACAAAGCTTGGCTCAGACTGACGGATATCGGCCAGAGGAGACGTATTGAAGATGTATTAGTTTATTTTTTTGCTTGTTAATGGTTTTGTTCTTGTGAAGGATCTGAAATAAACCTAAATTGTCTCTGTAGAAACATTACGCTGAGCACATGCAGCTTCGGGAGCCAAAATAAAACACTCCAGTAGGAGCGCTGAACTTTCAACTTCTGCTAATTTTTTTCCATAGCAGTATGTCAGCGCTGCTGCATTTCCCCTGCCCCATAAATAAAAGGAGGCTTCTTGCTGAACCGGTACAATTCATGTTGCACAAAGTTTTTATGACAAATGTGTTTCATGATTGTAATTGGGGTTGGCTCGCTTGCTAAGGCACTTTTGTTTTGAGTATTTACTGGGAGAAAGCACCTGAGGGATATAAAAGGAGAGTTGCCTTTTCAGTTGGGCACTCAGTCAAGATAAATGTGTTTGTGTTTCTGTGTGTGCATGTGTGTGTGTGCAGATGTTCCTTGATTGGGTCTGGACTGGCTCTACCTGTGCATAATCTGCAGTGTGATTGAGTTTGGTATGTGTGAAGTTGTGTATCTGCTTGGCTGCATTTATTTGCATAATCATTTTCTGCAATGTTTTTCATTGTCAAAGCAGGAAGCTATTAGCATTTCCCCACAAGTGTTCTGCACCAGCCCCTCCCAGCCCCATTCCTCAGATAAACAAGTGAGATGTCCAAAGGAGATCATTATCAGAGCGACTCTAAATCGATCCATCCTAATTAATTACCTGCTTGATAGATAGGAGTGAGTCTCATCACACCCAAGTAACTCAGCAGAAAACGGCCAGCGCATCACGTCTGGAAGTTGACTTGGCAAACGAAAAACAAACACATATGACAGGACAATTTCATTCCAGAGTGAAACATTCTCGCTTTTGGAAATACACTTTGTGGAAATTTGCATTTCTGAAATCAAAAGTATCTGAAATATTCCTGTGACTCTGAGATACACAGACAGATGAGCCAGACAAAGAACAAGTAAACAAGATAAACCAAAAGCTCCAGAGAGAAAAAAAGATGAGTTTTTTTACAGGAATGACGCCCAGAATGAACATCTCCTTATGCACACAGATCCACATGGAAACCATTCTGTTTGCTGTGCAGCTTATCAGACGCCTACTGACCTGCTCAGAGTCACATAGATAGATCTTAGAAAGAAGATTTTTGTCACAATTATGTGTTTCTTTGCTGGGTGGAGACGCGCTGCCTGCAGTAAATAAATCTCCAGCCTCGCCTTTTAATGCTTCTGCTGCAAACCAAATGTAATTTGATCTCCAGCAAAGGCAGACCATACGTGATATTTTGAAGATGTCCAAATAAATCATTGTCCCAATTCAAAGACGCCATAATAGAAGACTGGTGCTCCACTTCTGCAACGGTTTTACAAGTGCTTCTCAAAATTGGCAGCTGTGACCCGATAGTGACCTTACTTTATCTTGTGCTGCTCCATGAGAGGGGCATTCTGGGTAAATACAATCAAAACAAATGCATGTGTCCACCACTAGTGGGAGAAATGACTCCTAATCTTTCGCTAAAATCAAAAGAGAAATCCTACAACCACTAAAATCTGACGTGATTCCATCTTTGTTTTCATTTCATGAAGAAGAAAATTATGCTCGAAGTCTTCTTCAGAGGTTTTGTGTCATTCCAAATATTTCTATTTGCTAAATGAAAATGGCAGAGAACCTTTTTGGAGATTGTTTTCATCACAATTTGTTGTCCCAAGATCCTTTGCATGCACTCTTGCACTAAGCTCTAATAACATTTGGGTTGACATTTTTCTTCTAAAATATTCTGTTTTGACTTTTCTTTAAGACAAATTCACAGCACTCCCATTATGGTTCAAACACACACCAAAAGATTGAGGCTATTTCATTTGAATCACCACCTGATGAAAAAATAAATTACTTCTGAATTTAGATGAGTGATATTTAATTGGCTCCATGAATCAGACACCTTTGAGAGATGAAATGATGCTTCATTAGCTGTTTATTTGCTCCGGTTCAGTTCTCCAATTATCACTTGGTTTCTGATGCAATGTCTATGAACTGCAAAGTCCTTTTTGGATTTTAAGTGGTTTTACTTATACATGATCATGACAAGTAAAAGTGGTTTATTTGGAAGCATTAACACATAGAAATCACGAGCTTCCAAAAATACTTGACATAATCCTGGGAATGAGCAAGAAAAATGAGCCAATGATCAGACTGTTTGTTTTCAAAGCTCACATGGAGAGAAATTATTTATAAAGCTTATTTTATTTATATAAACAAAGAACAATAAGTTCTGGTAATTCTTGAAGTATTGGGAGGGTTAATGCCTGAGCAAGCAAACTAAAACTTAACAAAAATTGCCTCATATAATCTGAACATTCTGGGAGTTTTAGAGGTTTGAGTTACAGGAGTCACCATCATAAATGACCTGCAGACTGGATTCCTCACAGAGTCCTTTTGCATCCATGTGTAGGGCGGCTGTTTACTGCACTTAGACAGCAAATCAGCACAACTTTTTACTGTATGAAATCAAATAATTGTGTTTGCAGACAGTGACAGATGATGTCTTCTGCAGAAGAGCAGAAGCAGCCAAAAGCTTTTCATTTCAAAGCATAAATACAAAAACTAAAATCAGAGCATAAACAGCAAAACTATTTAAATGAATACAACAGAAATTAAGTTTCAACTCCAAATATTGGGCTTATTTGGTTTTAATTTGTCTGAAGTTTTAGTATCTTTTCTGTACAAAAGCTTTTTCTTTGAATTGTGATTCATAAAAACTTGGACTAAAAAGTGAAGCATATTTTTCATGTCGGATTTCAGCAGAAGCTTCTGACCACAGGAAGTCTGAACGAGCAGAATAATGCAGGTCGGTCCTGCAGGCTTTGTACACGGCTGTAAAAAGCATGAAACACCGGATGGATGCATGAGGGACAAACAGCGACACGCCTACTGAAAGAACCTCTGCAGCCGACACCACAGCACAGTGGCAGGAGGCGAGAAGCCAATAACTTTTTATTTTCCTGTTGAAAGGTCTTCTTCTGTCCTCTGTAATCTCATCTGTGAAATGCTCCCTGCCTTTTTCATCCCATCACACTTCCTTTTCCTGACGCTCACCGGAGAAGAGGATCAGTGGCCTTCTTTGCAAGCTATACAGGAGAGCAATGTCACATTAAAACGCTGCTAAGCTCCAATTACACAGTGTTACAGAGTTGAACACCAATCTGGAGCTGGGACATTCAGTCAGAATGATGCAACAAACGGACAAAACATGATGTGAATGAGCTCAGATTGTTTGAGTGAATTGAAATGTATCCCTGTTACTCTTTTCTTGGATTCTCAGGACGTTTCTGGGCTTGTACGTACTACATCTTCATCTTTTTACTTTTTTGCACAACACTGTCAAATTCACACTGAAATGAAAAGTGATCTCAGGCAAAATGTGCTTTGTGAAGCATCACAAGAGCAACACAACCAAGAATTTAAACTTAAACTGAAACGAGAATGTTTTCTTTTCATGAAAGACAAATGTGACCATGGTGAAATCCTCGTTCATTTTCCCGTGAAGGGAACCATGCGGTGTTGAATCCTGTTCTGAAATCCGGTGGGTCTCTTTGTTTGCAGAAGTTGACTGACATCTTAAAATAAAACCTGCTGGTGGTTCGTCTCTGGAACCTTTTGCTTCGATCAAAGTTTGACTCCATTTAAGTCTTTCCAGGAAACTCCTGTCTCTCAATAACTTGATCTTGTTGGCTATTTCTGCAGAGTGCAAATACATTTATTTATTTTGTCTTCATGGAAGTAGATTGGATTTCCTGTCTGCTCACCTGAAGCCCTTTAGGCAACCACCTTCACTGCAACGATATGTTGTTTCAGATATATTGGAAACAAACTAAAATCTCTCAGAAGCTTCTTTCCCTCATTGCTTTTTGACTCCCAGATATATATGCAGTTTCATCGAAAGAAAGTTTGAAAAGACACAAACAAATTCCCCAAACACAATAAAGGTAATTAAAAAGAAAATGAAACCAGGTTAAAAACAACAAAGGTTTTAAATCCCAGAAAAAAGTCTGACCTAAACATTATCCACAGAAATGAGACAGGAGGGATGATTAACTGATTAGAACTGATTAGTTTCTTATTTTGATTAAATCAGTCTTGTTCCTGTTTTTCTTTAGTTCAGTTCTTTCTTTGTGATTCTAGTTTTTTATATGTGTTTCTTATGTCTAGTTATTCTTAGTTACTGTAGTTTATGGTTCCTGTTGGTTGTGTCTTAGTGTTAGATTTTTGTCCTGGTCTCCTGTGTTCTCCCTCCAGCCACTTTCTCTCCTCATTCTGCTTTCTCATCCCCTCACTGCTGCAATCTGTTTCTAATCAATCATCTGTTCCTTGATTGATTGATTGATTGATTGATAGAGTTGAGAACGCTACAGTAGAGACCAATCAAACTATTTTCATGGACCTGAAGGGAAGCCCCTCCCATCGGGACTCGTTTACGGCGTCAGAGAGGAAGAGATGAGGCGAGTGGAGGTCTGAACAGAGGCGCCACGCTGCGGACTACGTCACACTTCATCAAGTCTCATCGCAGCTGTGTTCACACAGCAGGCACCAACACATGAGCACTGAAGCATGCACACACACCTAGACACACACCAGCAGATGTAATAACCTGTGGCTTCATTTGCATACATTTCCCCACAGACTCTCCAGACTTCTGGCTCACACCGCGTTCCTCCGGTTCTGCTCCAGAAGTGGGCTCTTGCTGCGATGGCTCATGCTGCATCCAAGCACCACAACATGGGAACCGAAGGACAAATGAGGCAGAAAGATATCCACTACTGTTAGAGAAGGAACGTAGGAACTGAACAACTGCTTTCTGTGTTAATGGCACAAAAGATTCCTGTTCTTTCAGATCAATTCAGCACCGAGCGTGAGATGAAATCTTGATGCATAATTTCCAATGCTGCTGCCGTTCAAAATGCCAATTTGCTTCTGTTATCAAGATAAACCAAGTGAGTGCACAGCAACACTGAAAGGTTTAATTTCATGGTCTTATCAGTGTGGATTTCATGGACAACATCAGATCCATATCTGAACACAACTCATTACCACAGACCTGCCTGTCTCTGTTTCATCATCCTCAGCTGATTTTATTGATTTCATGATTTCTAGTAGGATGTTGGTTCGTGAGAGGGATGAAAATGGTTGACCTTTATTTCAAAAGCAGGATAAAGTCAGATCAGAGATAAAAGCAGAAAGGTGAAACCGACTAGCTCCTCTTCCTAATAATCGATCTGAAGCCTGATTCAGAGGTGGATAGGAGTGACTCTGGAGGAAGAAGTTAAATGTTAATGCTCATCAGCTTGTTGTAGTTTAATGTTTATCCATTTGTGCAATTTTAGAGTGAAGCACAGAACTGCCAACTAATGGATCCACACTATGTGCAAACATGTCTTAAGATGCCCACCAAATCATCGGGTAAACTCCTGCAGCCTCCTCTTCTTCAGCCAGGCTTCGTTTGCAGAAAGTGGTTTTCCATGGTCATTGGTGCCTGTAGAAAATATGTGGTTGAAGGAAGACGTTGCTTTAAAATCTCCTCTGAAGTTTTCTGCATTAATGTAGCCATTGAGACAACCCCGTACCATCAGAGTCTGCATGCAGACCACAGTCATAGTTTTCCTGTATTTCCAGCCATTACTCATGCTGCTCCTCTGCCCACAGCCCCTCTCCGTTTCCTACTTCTGCTGGCTGCTGAAAATGCTGACATGTGATGTCCGCTTTATAAACTCCACTCATTCAGGGTCGGATCGGCTATGAGATTGCTTGTCGAAGCCTTAAAGTGACCTGTGGTCGTGTTCTTGTAACTTGGGACCACCGCCTCTGTCTGCTCCCTGTCAACACCTGAAGATGCTCTGATTTCAGGAGTGACCCTCCCTGCTCTGCCTTCTCTGCCCATCCCGCTGACCTGCATTGTTTTCCCGGTCACTGAGGCTCGGTTAAACTCAATGCCCAGGCTATAGCATCTGTTTCTTGTTTTATAAAGAAAATCTGTTTGTTTGCATCAACTTGCCACTGCCATCGTTTCTCCCCTCTGCAGCGTCATTGTTCCCAGGTTTTAGTGTAAAGGGTATTGGGCCCCATATGGTCCTGCAGGTGAAACAATCCCAGGTAAACAGACATCCTCCTTTCCTCCACTGATACACCTGATGATGCAAATTTCCTGAGGTCCTAGTCAATGAGAAGGATCTTCACCTTTGCCAGATAGTCCTTCATGTTGTCCTCCAGGTCTCGGACCTTCCTGTGTCTTTTGTGGAGTTTGACCTGAAAAGAAGAAACCAATGGTCATCTTACACATTCCAGTCAGTAAAAGTTGTTCAACCTTTTCTGTTGCTCTGGGTTCAAACTGTTTATATTTCATTACCAACAACATGCTGGTGCTCCTTCTCCTCTTTGCTACATTTTGTTTTCCAGCAGTGATGAATCCGATCCCTCTGCAGCAGCTCCTTCCAGACCAAAGCAAAGTTATACAGTTGTCTTGTTCTGGTTTTGACCTTGAAAGGTCAAATATGAGGTTGATTTTGTTTAGAAGTTCCTTCTATGAAACAATATGTTGGCAGTTTTAGAGTTTTCAAGAACTTGAGGCCCAAAAAAGAGAAACTACCAAATCAACAACATCTTGACCAACTGCCTGAAGCCTGACGGTAGTTTACTGTCTGCGAGGTGAAATCACCTGTTATGAGTCAGGAAACGTTTTTACACAACCAGATTTGATCTTTTTCATTTGTAAAGCTAGTAAAACTACATCATAAACAATTCATGTTATTTTATTGAGTTTTTCTGACAATCCAAATTCTCTACACTTTGATCAGGTTGTCAGTGAAAGTCGGTTTGTACTGCACTGTCTTCTGGCATGATTTGTAAATAAACTCACACAAACCCCCCTGCCTGCTGTGTGGATAAAACTGTAGCTAATATTACATCATGAGTTTTGATGCGTTTGAAATTATTTGCTTGCAGCACATGTCCTTACATAAGAAAGAGAAGAAGCTGAGAATTTCTTTCTTCGTTTCTCTTTGTTCCTGCCGCTCACCTTTCGTGACTGACGGCGCCCACAACTTCCCATCTGTTTGCTGCTTTCTGTTCTCCCTCCTCAACAGTCTTTCTGTTACCTTTCCAGACTCATCTCCTTTTCCTGAGGCTGAAACTTTAATGAGATGACGGGGATTTTTGCAGAGACGTGTGGATATTAAAGGAAAACTTTGAATGCAGTGCCAACTGTGAATTTTCCGTGGATCGTGGGGAAACTCCTCTGGCTTTTTTCCAAAAGTGAGAAAGTGACTCCAAAAAAGAGAAGCAACAACATCAAGCTGCAGCTTCTCAGAGCTGAAAGTGTTTCAGTCACCACTGGGGAGGAAGGTAGTTAGTGGGATTTAAATTTTTATCTCCTGTTTTGCTTTCAGGTGAAGGGAAAACTGCCCATAAAGCACTGAGGTTTGATGAATTTTTTTATGTGGGTTAAATTACGGAACAAGCTTCAGATTGATCCTAGAAAAAGTTCTACAGGCTCATGGCTTCTACATCTATCTATCTATCTATCTATCTATCTATCTATCTATCTATCTATCTGGAAGTTTTACCATATTTTATTTTTACAAATCAATAATTAATGTAATTTTGCACTTTGGACAAAAGAATAATTAAAAAAAACTTTAACGTCAAAGTGAAAACTGTTTTCTACAAAATAACACTTAAACTTAATTCTGTACATAAAACAACAGATGACATAAACATTTACCCAGCTGAACAGACGTCCAGTCAAACTGAGCAGGTCTGACGTCGGACGCCAGCTGGACAAAGAGGCTTGGCGGTTTTTTACTCCATCGTTCTTCCTTTCAGAGGAAGTTCTTCTCAGAGACACATTTAGGATCACAGTCTGAAGTGATGCTATGTTTACTGCTGGCCCAATCCCATGCTTCACAGCTCCCTCAGCTTCTGTGGAGACAAACAAGAGCAAGAACAAGGGAAAATGCTTTTCTTCCACTGATGAAGCAGCCGATACGCTTTGTGCACACAGCCAGCTGAGAGAACGAAGTTGGAAAAAACAACGAGTCGCTATTTGCAGCCGGTAACAATTCGTTTCCCCTCTTTAACTTAAGATAAGTTAATGGTTGTGATATTCTGCATTTCCAGTCATGCTGCTCTCCACCTCTCAAAGCATTCAGATCATTGTGTGCATGTCCAGAGGACGGTGCTCCACTGTGACCAGTCCAAGTGAAAAACCCTGTTGGATCCACAGCGTCGAGCCTTTTTGCACGATATCTCAGACAGCGATCTGATCTTCATGCGACATCCGTGGAAGAAGGAATCTGAAACGGGAACACGGACTCTCAGATGCCAATAATTCACAGTGACAGCTTGGCTTTCATTGACCACTGAGCTGCATAAGAGAGGTCGACCTTAATACGGTGTTTCTCCTCTTCTGTTGTTACGTGCCCAGGAAGGAAAGGAGGAGGAGGAACCGTGTCTGCCTTTTTACATATATTTGGTTAAACAGCAGCTGGCAGTCAGCTGTAATTATCTACCAAAGTCTGTGCATTATTTATACCTCCTTTTAAAACCCATTAAAAGTCATTAGGTCTCCTCTAAAACCTGTCATTATCGACTGACTTTACTGTAATGGTGGCTTTAAGCCCTCAAAGATTTTCTGGCTGGTGATTAAAGGTGCATAGAGCCTTAAGAGTGTGAAGCAAATGCTGCTAATCGAGCCGGTTCCTCCAGGTGTGTGGCAGCTTCTCCAGGTGCTTTGGGTTCAACAGCCGGTTGAAATGCTGAGAGGTTTGACGGCGTTCGCTGCTGCTCCACACCTCATGGTTCCAACTGTTAGGAAAGCTCTCACTTCCTCAGGAAGCTCATCCATCACTCACGCCAAAGAAACGTCACATTTCATGACATTGTGACTGAAGTGAAACACTTTAGAGGAAAATGTCTGACCTTATTTGACCCACATACTGCTTCTTCAGTTAGCTTTTTTCCCATTAAAAACCTTCATAAAGACTTAGATGTGAGTAAATCATCATACTGACATCATTAGCATGGCCTTGCCAAAGTACCTGTCTCTACGTCCCCACATTTAATGTCACAAAGCATTAAAAATACTTCTATGGGGCTTATTAATTCAAAAGCAGGTCCAGCGAAGCGTGCAGCCGTCCATCAGCGTAATGCTCTCGAGCTAAGTGGGCTCTCGCTTTGCTCAAGTATAGTTTTTTACTGTGGAATGATTAAGCTTGGACTAAATGCTGTAAAATCAGTGCGACAGCATACGATGGTGACGGTGAAGCATAAGGAAAATTGTAAATCTGTGTCAGTTATCCAACACATTAAAGAACCATTATGGGGAGAAACACAGGTGAGTTTAATAAGCACAGTGACGTGTTAAAGGGGAGATACTGAGCAAAGTCCTAAAGTACATTCTGTTGTGTGTTTCTCTTAACATTCTGGGTTAAAAATGTTAACCCAGAACATTCTTAACCCTCTCTCTCTTTGGGTTTAGTTTTCTCTAGTCGCCATTACTATTACATCACAGTATTCATTAAGAACTGCTAAATAAAGCTAATCAGTTTCACTAATCTACCATTTTTATATCTTACATCAGTTTAGTCCAAGTTCAAGGATGCTGCAGCTACAGGTTGTGGATAAGTTAAAATGTTCAGTTATTGGATGTATTAACCAACACAATTCATAACCTTGTCACCTAGCAACATGTTGCTGAAGCAACGGATCCCTGAGGTGCTTCACACACACAAAGAGGACATTTCCAAGAAAAACAACAACAACATGTAGCCAGAAGAGGCTCTGCCTGCATGAAGAAGGATTTGCTGGAAGACTTGAGAGGTCAGTTCTTTCTGTCTCTGGAAACGATGAGCACAGCAGAACGCTAAGCTGCAATAATGTTAGTTGACATTATTGCATTATTGACAATAAACTTTATTTTAGATCTTAATTTATTGTGTGCTGCCACAATATGCTGGTCGTTGACTTGCTAGCAGTAGCATTGTGCATTCAGTGTAGGTTAGCGCTGTATGCTAACTCTTAGATCCTCTAGAAGGAAACCTGTTGGGGACAACAAGAAGTTTTAAAAGGGGTCAGAGGTTCCCCTTCAACAACACTAAATAGTCAAGCTGAAATGGCCCAGTCAAAGTCCTGACCAAACTCCAGTTGAGAATCTGAGGCAAGAATTTAAAATGGATGTCTACATTCACCAGGACTGAGTTTGAAGGGTTACTGGGCGACACACACTGTAAAATACCTCCAGCTGTAGTTGCACTGAGTTGTAGCAGTGGGTCTACAAAGTATTACAAATGTTCAGCACACATTTGGCACTTTTATTTCTTAAAAAACAGTTGGCAGTCAGAAGTTTTGAATGAAGGACATTGTGACCTTTTCCTTGGATCCGTAAGATGGCTTCATGCAAAAAAAATATAAATAAATAAATTATTATTCCTCTTCTGGGGTTATTCTCTCTTTGTCCTGAATCTGTTTCAGTTAAACATTAAATGTGCAGGAAGAGACTGAGATATAGTTTCTAATGACAAAAAGAGCAGCTGCAATTTTTGAAAGACTTTATTCCAGCCCTGATTAAGTTCTGCTCCCAATGCTTTTCCTCTTTTTGTCCTGGCGTTCTGTTCAGCTGTCACCCTGCAGCGTCGCAGGGAGCTGTTGGCCGACCCGGGTTCTCTCAGAGCCCCAGTCAGTCGTGGCCGATGGCCGCTCACACTAAGCCAGGTTCTGGTTCTGCTGGAGTTAAAATTGAGATCATATAAGATAGAGCTGGTGTCTGCTGAGCCACTTCTGTTAGTTTGGCTACAGGTTCTTCTAATTGTCCTGCTGCCTGTCCACATTCCCAGAAGTCCATGGGAGCTATCCCATGGATGACACAGTTACCCGTTTTTACCTCAGTTGAGGCCAGTGAGCCTTGCAGAACCTTTCAGATGTACTGGATTCTTCTGGGTAATGGATCTCATTGTGTTTTCTGCAGCTTCATCCCACTGTTGAAAAACATGATGCTAAGGATAACTTGTCCTTAAGTAAGGATGTGGACGGACGGACGGACGGACGGACGGACGGAGAGACGGACGGAGAGACGGATGGATGGACGGACGGATGGATGGATGATGGACGGATGGATGGATGGATGATGGACGGACAGACGGACGGATGGATGGACGGACAGACGGACGGATGGATGGACGGACAGACGGACGGATGGAT
>NW_006800056.1:640025-649341 GCF_000485575.1 Poecilia formosa | reverse complement strand
TGGACGGATGGATGGATGGATGGACAGTCGGATGGATGGACGGCCGGATGGACGGATGGATGGATGGATGGACGGACGGATTCCAAAGTAACTTTTTACAAACAGCTTCTTTTTGGCAAAAAGCAGATCCAGAATCTTTAAGCAGCATTTTGCTTCCCAACCTGTAATTAACCAGGACTGATGATAAGACATCTTCATCCTTCAGAGCAGTTCATGTTTCTCACATTGTCATTCAAAACATTTTACATTTTATGAAGGTATCCACGGCAACTAAAAGTCAACGAAGAAAACTCTGCCAAATTTCACTGACTCCTCAGCACAGTTTATCCCAGAGCCCACATTAATTTGACAGCTCTCCAAGCCTCTTCTGCACACAGCAGCATTTTGATGGACAGGAAACCCCTGGATGTCTTTTTTCATTTTTGTTTTTTAAATACCATCAAAGATGTGACTTGCTGCTGGTGTCTTTGTCGTTTCTGTGCCTCTTGCCCCTCCGGAGCCCCCGCCCCCTCCGGCCAGTGTCTGACCTGTCTGCTGTGATGACCATTAAGGCCGGGGCCGGCGGTGTCGGTGGGCCTGTTGCTTCCCTGCTTGAATCCCCGTTGCACTGCAGCAGGCCCGCTTGCCCGGAGCTGCTAACAAGCTGTGCATTCAGACAGTTGATGCTACAAATGAAGCTGTGCAGCGGACCAACTCCAGAGATGCTGCTAAAACCCATCAACAGGACCCCCCTGCTCTGCTGCTCAGGCTCAGATTGCTTACAGACTTACATGTGCTTCCAGAATGGGAATATGCTCCACACGTGCTTTTTTGTACCTTTCTGTCATTTATTCTAATTTCATGAAAATTGCAGTAGCTCCAGCTGTAATAAATAATGTATTTCTGAGGGTAATTGGCACTTTTCAACACAAATTCAGGTTGAGTCCATACAACCATGACATTAAAACGACACTCTGTTGCTCACAGGATACATTACTGGGTGACAGATGCAAACAGAAGAAGCAGAACATGGCGCAGTGGGTCTGAGTGTGGAACGGTCATGTTTTATGCTTCTACACAACAAGGATAAACTCTCAGGTACAACATTGTGATTAATGGAGAAAAAATGGCTGCTGAGTTGAATTTGATGTGAAAGTTTAGAAGCAGAATCTATGGGAGAGGTTTTCAGTTTAATTCTTCCATTACTTTAAAACTGACCCTTTTTCTTCACTAGAACAAAAAATCATTAACTTTATTCCATTGTTTTTTTTTTGACACATGCATTTTATGGCTTTTTTATTATTCATCTTGTGACAAGGTGAGAAAATCATTTTAACAAACTTAAACGTCACATTTGCACAAGAAATCCACCTGATATCCATCCAGCAAGTCTTAAAGAGATGAATTTGGATAGCAACAGTAACATTTATAGACTCTGTAAACTGACTTCATGTCAATGTTTGTTTAAAACTGCAACATTTCTGACCAAATAAAGAAATTAGAATTAGTTTGCCTTTAGTGGCAGCATGCTGGAGCAACACTCTTAGCTCTGAATCAGTATTTTTCTAGACTTTTGTTCAGATTTTGGGGGGTTTAAGTGTTTGGAAAATTATTCCTTCTGGTTCTGAAAGCTGTACAGCTGGAAGGATTTTTCCTAAATTTTTGTTTTGGACATTTATAATATATAACCATGGCAATAAGGTGTAGTTTATACAAATAGGAGTATCTGATTAACTTGTCAAAAGCTCAAAGAATACTTGACCTATGACCCTAAATCTCAGAGGAGTTAAAGGGAGGCTTCATGGATGCAGAGCAGAGAGAGGAGGAAGTTTAAACCACCTCATCCTTCAGTGGTGAGGAGGATGAATCACATCCCCTACTCCAGCATCAGAGATTTGAAGAGGAGCAGCAGAAGCAAATGAGGTGGATTAGCAGAGCTTGCTGACAACTAAAGATGTCATCCAGGACATGTTACTGTGAAATATTGTCTCTGTTGACCAAATGTCGAGCATTTTGTGACAGTCGTGAAAATATGATACTGCAACATTTTTCAGTCTGCTGACTGATGTGTCTTCAGATGTATTGCAAACTTTCTGCAACCAGAGATGTTTCCTCCTCACAGCATCACCTCCACGGATCTTTGAAGATTCTTAAAATAAAGACAATTGTTTGTTTTTTTTTTTTGTTTTTGTTTTTTTTTGTATTGATTTGAATTTAAATGACCAAATATATTTTATGTGAAACAGTCTGATTTGGATTTTAAAATCCTCATTTGAATCCTAAAGCCTGTTTTCTGACTTTAATGGCTGATCTGTTCTCTGCTGGTTTGTAGATCCGCCGTTGGGATGTCCAGCTTTGTGCTCTTGTTTCTCAGCAGTTAACCTGAATCTGCCACATTTCACCAGCATCTCCATGTTGCCCAACTGGAAAGAGAAAACCTACAGTGTCCAACCCAGTATTACAGTTTTGATTATATAAAAGCAGGGAAAGGAAGGCAACAGCATAAAAACTAAAAGGAGTGAAAGACGTTATAGAAACAAAAGCAGAGAGATGTTCAAACAGGAGCAAAAAGGAAAAGGAGGATGAAGGAAGACAGTCGGAGTGCTGAAGCTTGCTGCCCCTATTGATCGACTCTCCCATGGCTCGATGCTTATCAGCCTCTATAATCAATGTAGGAATCAGAAAAATCTTGGCCTCAGCTTTCAGGAGAAAATGAGCAGACTTTTAGAGTTGGCAATGAGGAAATATATATGACCTGTTAATTCCAAAGAGGCTGAAAAAAAACTCTGAAAAATGTGTATTCCTTCCCAGAACTGCCTATTTTCATCGGCGGCCTGCAAACACTGAGTCAGGTGTTACATCGAAAGGAAGCTACTCCAGTTTTTGCCGATTTAGCGTTTAGTTTCCATTTAAAAGGTTTATGTTGTAACTTTTCCTTGTGAATATTGGAGCAGTGCCCAGAGACAGAAGCGCTTTTGATGGACATCACACTGTTATGATATGCCACATATGAGTGCATGTGGTGCAGGAAAGGGCAACACCGAGGGAGCCACCAAGCATATTTTAATGTGTTATAAATGTGCTGAGAGGCCAGTTGTTGGAGGCGAGGAGAACGGACAGAAGCTCCTCTCGCCATGAAAACGCTCCTGCAGTGAAAGCATTAGAATGTCAATAAAAAGGTTAGATGTGGTGCTGGGGAACAGCGATCCGGCTTTGCAGATTTGTCTCCCTGACCGGGTTGAATGACTTCTTCCTGGTGATAGAGGGTAGGGAGTCCCGCAGGGCCTCTCAGCAGACGACGAAGAGGAAATGTCTCCAGTAAAATGAACATATTTCTGCTGCCACTGCAGTTATTGTCATGTGAGCATGCAGAAAAGTTGAGAGCCATTCACTGAGAAGTGAGGGGAAGGAATATGTGCATGAAGGCATCGCTCTGTTTGTGTTGGAGTCTTCGACGGACATAAGCAGAAAATACGATAATGAACTCCTGCTTCTTTATTAGTGCTAAATGGTGATCTTTGCTCAACTATCTGGTCTCATCTCGATTCTTACCTTTAATTAAAGGGACATTGAAACAGAAATAGGTGAACTGTAAATTTAAGCTGCATTTCCCTTCACTAACAGTCACACTTTCTATCCGTTCAGTTCCTTATTGTCCCACATGGAGAACTGTGCTGTACAGCAGCAGTCACACATGTCAACACAATTATCACACTAATAATAAGAACATTTATGTAGTTAAATGTTCTAATGCATTGCTCAAGAGCTTTAATGGTGCTAGTTATATTCACAAACACGAGAAGAGATTCTTCATTTCAAGGAGAACTTGCTATATCTATGTTTAATCATACTCAATAACAAATCTATAAAATTAAATCATTTGTATATTATCAATTCTAAAAGATTCAACTCTTTTAGAGAATATCTGCTGGCCCTTCTTGGTCACTTCTGTATTTCATTGGTCAAAGTTGAAAGCTTTGTCCTCAATTCCCATAAGAGATCCTTCAGTTATCGTTGGTGCAGCAGGTGGGGGTCTGAACTCTGACCATGTTGTTGTTTTACTGATATTCAACTTCAGATTTTGTTCATCAAACCACTTCACAAAGTGGTGGAGAGCAGATCCACATTAAGTCTCTCCTTCCTGTCACACCGACATTAACAATGTCATCTGCAAACTGGAGGAAGTTTCTGTTTTTAAGGGCATTTTTACTGTCATTTGTGTATAAAATATACAACAAAGGAGAGGGGACACAATCCCCATAAATATTTTATGCATCTGCAGTAGAGTCAGGTACTTACGGTGCTTTGCATAACATTCATACCCTTTAAATGTTTCCAGCAGTGCTGGGTCATAACTGCAGTTTTTAAGAAAAAGTCATTCACAACAACAACAACAATAACATCTCATCATTTTTTGAGACAACACACAAAGTTTTTCAATTCCAGGAAATTTTGATTGATGATGAAATAAATAGCTATAGTCAGTGACAATGATGTAAATAAATTTAATTTAGTGGAAACTGGAACGATGTTGCTTTGCCTTCGTGCTGTGAGTCGTCCAGCCACACAGATCAGGATGTAGATTTATATTCAAGACATCAGAGGGCAAGAAAATCAAACAGCTGTGAGGGGAAAGAGTTAAACATGTCTATATTTTAAAGAAACATACATAGTCAGAGCTACAGTGTTATGGATACTCATTCAGTCCCACTGACACACTGCAGTCATCAAGCTGTTGCCTTCTTGTGAAAATCTTGCTGCTTTTTTCTGTATTAATTGACCAAACTTTGGCCCAAACATCACAGTTTACATACTTTGTTCAGGTTACTGATGGCAGGATGAGCTGATGTGCTCTTTTCATGTTTGTCATGTAAAGCAGCATACAGTGTTGTTTGAGTTCTGAATATGGAAATCTATAGGTCTGTTTCATTAGTCTAGTTATGCACAGTTAAATATTCTTCTCCTCATGCAAAGAAAACAGAAAAAGAAAAATGGCAAAGACAAAAATAGTTTTCATATTTGTTTTAAATTCAGTTGAATTTTCCAGATAAAAGGAAATGTTAGGCTTTATGAAGTTTTCTGTTTGCAGTGGAATCAACTGCATCATTTCAGTGTGGTGTGTGCAGAATGATGCAAAGAATGCAGGATATGATGCAAATTGTCAGAAATGTAATTTTTTTTTAGATTATTACCAAATTTATTCACATCAACAAGTAAAATTTGTATTTGCATTAAAATGAGCAGAGAAATGTTTAATTTGGTTTCTTAACTCCAGTGTTCATAATCTCTCCCTGTAACTGCATGTGATGTTTCCACAGTTGGTCATTTGTGTGTCTTCTTAGCAGGTCGTTGATGTTGGCTCAACAAGACGTCTGGAGCTAACGTTGGGATCATCCATGTTCTTCCATCTGTCTGGAACGCAGCACGGTGAGGTCAAGATTTAAAAACCTGCAGAAAAAAACTGTTTTAAAATGAAGCATCTGGTTCTAAAAACTGACAAAGAGCCATTCCAGGTCTGATATTAACAATTGGCTCCTAATCCACCATGTTGGTTTTTGCCAACGTTTTGTTCTCCTGTGTGCCACATTAATCAAATGAACAGTCAGTTTGAGGGTTATATCTCTCTCCATTTTCCTGCTCTGAATGGCTGTATGAGTCTCTCTTGCTTGTTCCTTTGGGTCTAATGTATCCATTGTGGTGAAAATGCATTGTGCATTCAGCATGCAGCCGACTCTTGTGTGCTTTAATAATGAAAATGATTTAGTGTCCCAGTGCTGCCATTGAAGTTGAGAGGATTAAACTGTTGTTTTCTGATTACTCTCTGCAGGAATATATTATTCTGAAGCAAAGCCACAGTCATGGTGCTTCAACCAGGATGCTTCTATATCACTTTATAATGTAATGCTGCTTCCAGTTAGTGAAAGGATATTTTGTATGACTTGTTACCAAGGAAAGTGTGGTATACTCTGTGAAAGAATGTGACAATTACTGGAGGCGGGTAAAGAAAAAAATAATCATTCAGGTGGAACCATGAATGATTTTGTTTGTGCAAAACTGTTGAAAAGCAGAATTTCTACATCTGTTTATTCTACAACGCAGAAAGAAAGACTCTTCAGAGAGCAAAGCGGCTCTGTATGTGGATCACAGCCACAAGAAAAATTCAGGGATTTTTAAAGACTGGTGCTTTTTAGGACACACAGTGAGCTAAGGTTTCCAGAATGGTATGATCACTGTGATGCAGAATGATGCGTATGACTGATGGCGGGCTTCAAAGTACTGATGAGGGGAAGCTTCAGAGGGAAAGGTTCAGGACAAATAGCTTCAGTTGAACAGTGGAGAGTTTCATTTAAAGCTGCAAATTATGTGGAAGGTTTCTGAATCACAGAAGACTTCCTGATGATCTTTTATTTCAGGAAGTCTCTTTTGCAGACAAAACGGGCACCATGCATTGAAAGGTAAAATCTTTCAACTTTTCAATGCTGTTTTTTTTTTTACCACGTTTACTTTCCATATGTGGTATCTGTTAGCTCATTGCCTCTACCATCTTTATATGGTGCTGGTATCAATAACTTTCCTTATTTGGTCAGTGACAGGGTAATAATTCAGCTTTGAAATTTACTTTTCATTTAAAATGATAAACTTGTGATTTCTCCAGAACATCTCAACTGATATTAACTCCATAAAGCTGAAAGTGAGATTATCGTCCCCACAGATTATGACGTTTGTGATCTGGAATGAGAGCAGGAAGCAAGTAGAGGAAAGAAAGGAGGAAAGGAGGAGAGGTGGACTGGACCGTGGTAGAACGGTATTTAGACTTCATTATCTTCATGTGGAAAATGCTGCTCCATATTTCTCTTCTTTGGAATAGCAAGGACAGACTGACGAGTCAAATGCACTTAGAAAATGACATAAGGAAAAAGATCCTCCTCCTATTTCACATGGAAGAGTTTTATGCTACTTACACTAACCAGCTCCGACACTCTTTGTTAGACTCTTTCTCTTATTTAGCTTTAGTTAATTGCAGGCGAGCTACTCGACACAGAAGCAGAACTAAACTCCCTTTGCGATCAGCCAGTAGACATACGGCATACTGGGCCCTACTGGTTTAGAGACAAGATCCATGAGGAAACAAGAGACTGGAGGCTGCAGAGCTCAAGATGTGGAGATTTTCTTTGGGACTGATGGAGATGGATGGAGTCAGGATGAGGACAACAGAGGGACAGATCATGTTGGTTGCTGTGGCAGGAAGGGCAGACTGAGAAGGTTTGGAGATGCTTAGGAGAGACAATGATTATATTTTAATAGAAGGATGTAAGGATGCTGAGGTTGGAGAGGCTGGGCTGAAAGGAAGACCAAATCGCAGCATGAAGTTGGTGTAAGGATCAAATTAAACGCAGAGCGATGATTCACTGTGGCGACCGAAAGAGAAGAAACAGAAAGCATTGAATCGGAGGAACTTTATTTTGTTTCCTTTGTTAAAACAACCAGATACAGGAAAACACAAGCCTTCCTATTTTACTCTGACAACATGTCATAAAGTGGTGCAGCTCTGAAGGATAATGGAGCCTCAGGCCCTCTGAATAACTTTGGCCAAAAAGGACAAAGAACTGGTCAATGTTTTAACTAAAAATGTAATAAACCCCCCACTTGTAACAGTTTTTAATGTCTCCTTATATCTATTTCTGCACAAAATTTCAAATAAAAAGAAAGACAATCAGGGCACAAGAAATAATTTTTATGATTTTTTTATGAGACAAAGCTAAAGTAGTTTCTTTAGAAGAACTGGGGGAAAAGCTACTTAGTTTTGGAAGGTTGCAGAGAGCATACCTTACTATATTTATTATTACCAAACCATCTATGGTACATGACTGAAAGATTGCAAAGTAAATTTATTGCCTTTGCCAGGGAACTCAGGCTCAGACGTTCCTGCAGTCGCCGTCTGCTGAGGGAACGAGGACCAGATAAGGACTGGAGCTCTCGGGGCTTCTAAGGCTTAAATCATCTGCCTCGGACTCATTGGATCACAACCATTTTTGCCTTCAAGTGTATTAGATATATGCAACTCCCTGACGCTCAAGGAGAATGGGAAAAAAAGACTTTTCCTCTTCTGGATTCTGGTGACAATTTGCCTTTATGGATGGGATTTCTGCAGGCAGACAGATGGAAGAATAGGCAGCCAGGCACTTCTCAGCAGGCATGTGTTGGCAAGTCCATCTCAACAGGTTCACACTAAGCCTTTATGTCCAGGAAGAGGTGAAAGGATGTTTAAAACAGATGGAAATGGTGCTTCTCTTTCATCAGGAAAAGCCTGTCCAGTTTATAGCTGCACAAATATTACAGTGAAGTTTTTAATTTGATTCATTTAGTCAATCAGTCATAACCAGAGAGAAAAAGATACAGGAATGTTGCAGGTTCAAGAATAGTGAACATAAATAAGTTTTAATTAAAACATGGCCTCCAAAAAGAGAGATGCACATAAGTAGTTAGAAATAAAGTAAAAAAAAAAAAAAGACTAAGAAATCAATTTCATATTCCAGTTTAAATATTGGTTTTGATGGGGTTTTTTTTTTGAGAAATTATGTTTTTACTCGTGATTTATTATTATAATCCTTATAAATAAATGACCCATGTTCATTTATTTGGGTAAGTTGACCAGATTATCTTGTTGCATTTATTGTAATGCAGACCTGCAAATCTAAAATGATTCACAGGAAATGGGAAGATACTCAGGCCCACAGCATCACACTTCCTCTACTGTGTTTAGTAATGGATGTTTTTCACATTACTATGAGAAGTTCCTAGAAAATCTACTCAAACTAAAATCCAAAGAAGAAATTAAATGCATGCATAATTAACATTAATGTTCAAGTTTGAAGCAAATCTCAGACATACTAACAATTGCATGGAGGATCAATCCATTTCTCTAAATTGGCCCCAGGAATGAGAGCAGAGAGTTAACCAGAGGTGAGCATTTTGTTTGTCCATCCGTCCTTGCATCCAGACTTCATCCTCCCAGCCACTGGGGCCAGCTCCTCCAGGGGAAGGCCAGGCGTTCCCAGTAGAGAGCCATCGTCCTGCCAGCGTGTCCTGGGTCGTCCTCTTGGTCTCCGCTCGGTGGGACAGGCCTGCAACACCTCACCAAGACGACGGTGACCAGGAGCATCCTAACCAGATGCCTGAGCCACAGCAACTGGTTCCTTACTCCAAAGAACCCCATAGGAACCTCATAGGAACCTCAGAGGAACCTCAGAGGAACCCCAGAGGAACCTCAGAGGAACCCCATAGGAACCTCATAGGAACCTCAGAGGAACCCTCAGAGGAACCCCAGAGGAACCTC
>NW_006800056.1:638679-639902 GCF_000485575.1 Poecilia formosa | reverse complement strand
CATACCTTAATATATTTATTATTACCAGACCATCTATGGTACATGACTGAAAGATTGCAAAGTAAATTTATTGCCTTTGCCAGGGAACTCAGGCTATTTTAATTTGTAAGCCATCTCCTCCTTGTAACTGCTCTAGGAAAAGATTACACAATAACACCTCTAACTCCAGCTATTTCTTTTTATTTTGCACAAAATCACAGTAATCCTGTTTACTATTCATTGTCATACACAAAGGAGACAAAGAGATTTTGCATCACATTTCCTGCAGACATCTGCAGCAGCACTCTGTGTTTTTATAATATCCAGCAAGATCTAATTTTGTGTATTTGTAACATTTAACCGCAGCACTCAACAATACGTGACGAGTTAATTGGATAACACCATATGTAAGGAGGCTTAGTCACATCGCCTCCCTGCCTCAGAAACATTCCATCACTGATGTGTTAAGAGACAAATCACATCTAATGTTTGCCTCCCTTTCTTGCAGAGAAATGAGGAAAAATGTTTCCCCACATTTTAAAGTTCGTTTTCCTGGTTTGGGGAGCGTATATGCGAGGTGTTCATGGTCCATGCTGCGCCTGCAATTACAGTGATGTAGTGTGCTTCATCGCTACACAAACACAATTTGCTCTGTGTTTTAAATGTTGCTTGGTGCTGCAGCTTGATAAACTCCACCTTGGCTAATGGGCTGTGTGGAAAACGTGCAGGAAACTCAAAGCAGCTGCAGCAAAATTCTAGTTTAATCTGCTGCTCAGCTTTGAAGCATCTTTCTTTCTTTCACTATTGACTTTTGTTGTGGAAAAGAGTTCATGGAACATTCAGGAATCATTATTTGATGGACAAATTGCATTTGCATGAGGGATTTTTTAATGTATTCAAAAATAATGCTTATGTCAAGGCTGACCTACGATTCTAAAAAAAAAAAGAAATAAACAGAACATAAAGATTTAGATGGATATAAAATGCATTTTTATCTCAAATCCTTGCATCATATGTTGCTTTTTAAGATAAAAGTGTTAACATGCAGTAAAATGAAATGTAGCTCAATTTTCTGAGTGCATGAAGAGGCTATGCAAAAAGGCAGAGATAAGAGTGTTTGCAGCACAGATGATTGGAGGAGACGTTCCTGCCGTCTGCTGAGGGAACGAGGACCAGATAAGGACTGGAGCTCTCGGGGCTTCTAAGGCTTAAATCATCTGCCTCGGACTCATTGGATCACAACC
>NW_006800056.1:612972-636580 GCF_000485575.1 Poecilia formosa | reverse complement strand
TCAGAGGAACCTCAGAGGAACCTCAGAGGAACCCCATAGGAACCTCAGAGGAACCCCAGAGGAACCCCGCTGAAAGTCCACAAACCCGTGTAAACTGTTTCACATCCAGGATGAAAACTGAACTGCTCCTCCTAAATCTGATCACACATGGCTCTCCTCTCCAGACCCCTGAGTAGAAGTTTGCTTATTTGTTACTGTAAAAATCTGACCATTATATTTTCATATGAAGGCCTGATTTAGTTTTTCCCATAGCAGAAAATCAGATTGGCTCAGTTCTTCCTTACTAGGAAACAGGCAGTGCAGAAACTCAGGGTCATAGAAATCATTCCAACATCTGGAAACTAATTTGCTTCTTTATTACGAAGAGAAAATGAAGAAGAATTAAAATTAGCATAAAGAAGCCACCAAGTCAGATGTTGGTCTAGATTTAATATTAAACGTATTAAGTTTTGTGTAGAATAAAGGAAACTTTCAGCTATTCTTCTATCTTAATGGCTACACATAAAATGGCTGAGTCCTGTGGAGCTGCTGGTTATAATGAACCACTCAGTGGAGAGCTGCAGAGCTGGAACCTGGAGGAAATCCTTTATGCAGCAGCTGTTATTTAAAATTATCTACTGAGGCTCTCTGTCAGTCAGGTCGACCGCTGGGAGGCTAAAACCTACCTGAACATTTAGCATTTAGCAGTTAAATTGCTTTCCGTCAAATTATTTGCTATTAAATATTTTAAATAAATGAAAAGGAGTAAAACAGACACATAAATGGAAAGCAATTACAGGTTTAACAAGAGATTTTTACATGGTTGATGTGTGTTATATATTCACCTGCTTGTTTTTCATGCTACTTCGGTGTTAGCGACACAACAGCTTTTAACTTATGGGTGTAAAAAAATAACTTCAGTGCATTGAGGCAGGGAGACGGGACGATAAACACTACAACACTACATCAGCTTCTGCTCAAGATGCTGGCATTAGATGCATAAACTAATAGTTCATGGGGAATTTTGGTTACTGATTCCATTCTGGATCCTCTAACAGGAAGAATGTGATTAATGGTTGTCTTATTTGTTGGATTTTGTCAATGTTGGTAAAAAGAAATAGAATGTTAGAAAAAGACTAAGTGCAGTCCTATTCATCTTAAAATTTAGATGAAGATAAATGTCGAGCTAAACATCAAAATGTTTGAAATTCAATGTATTTTTGAGCTTTTAGAACATCTTGAGTTTTATATAAAGGGACTGAAAATCCTTGAAACTGCAACTGAATTTCTTGGCAAGAAACCAATATCCAGTCTGGACAGCCCACATGCATTTCCTGTAGCAAGCACACATTTTGACTTTAAAGTAAGGCGTATAATTTGGATCTCTAAAGTATGTAAAGCAAGTGAGCGTCTCGCTCCATAAGCAGAAGCAGAACCGGAGCAGTGATACCTCTGGAGTCACACTTCAGCGACACCGGCTGATTCTTCTCTTTCCGTTCCCCATGCCTTTTCCTGCTTCTACTTCTTACAGCACATAATTACAGAGCAATCAAGTAGATGTTGGCCTGTTCATTCTTTTCACATAGGGAGCTTTATGGAAATAATACATTTTGAAAGAAGTTGAGGAAAAAGTGTTTGAGCAATTTCTTGTCAGTTTGACAATGTTAACACCTCAACGTTTGGACGCCTGGACATTTCAGTTCCAATCATTTGAGGAAGCAAAGAGAGACGTGTTTGTGGTTCAACACCAAGCTGCAGTCTGCAGACTCTGTAAGGGTCTTACTGTATGTAGCTTACTGTACTGAAGGACAGCATTGCAGCGGTCATTATAAGACCTCTCTAAGGCTCTGTTATTCTGATTTTCACAACTTTAAATACAGCTGGGAATCTGGACCAAATCTCAAAATCAACTGTAAATATTTAATTTAGGTTTGGGATCAGAATATACCGCTGGGAAATGTCCATTCAGGGGCCAGCAGAGGAGCATCGAGCCCCAGATTCAGCAGGAACATTGTGGTTTTTGTCCTGGTCATGGAACACTGGACCAGCTCCATCCTATCCTCTCGGGTAGATGGGAGTTCACCCACCCAGTTCACCTGTTTTGAGTTTTGTGGCCTAGGAGAAGGCATCCTGTGAGGGGCCCTTAAGGGGCCCAGGGCCCCTGATACAGGTTGTTGGCTCCCTGTGTGACTGGTGTGGAGGTTGACCTCTGTCATAGATTCTGTTCAATAACTTTATGGGCAGAATCAACCTAACTGTTGATTCTGCTTTTTGTAGATGTGGTGGTTCTCTTGGCTTCATCAGATTGTAGTGGTGCAGTGTGAAGAGCTGTAAAGCAGACAAGACGTATCTGTGCCTCTAACCAACATCATGGCAATTAGCTAGAAAAGATGCCTTCAATGGGTCAGGAATGAGGTCCTGCTCCATGTGGAGGAGTTGAAGTATCTCTGCAGTATGAAGGAAACAGAGCAGGAGACGGATGGACCAGGACATTCTGGATGGCCCTTTGTTTCACAGCTGGCCTGGGAAGGCCTTGGGTTGGGAAGTCTGCTGCCCCTGCCTCCCAGTAAAGGGGAAGCAATAAAGGCTCTTTAAAAAGTTCAGAGTCAACCAGAGTTGGCCAACAAAACCAAAAAGCCATAGAAGCCATTTTTACATGTAGTGACATACATATGACCATCCACACCATCTAAAGTCCTTCAAACAGACCAAGGCCATCAATGGCCTGAAGAAAATGTTCTCACAGTATAAAACCTCTCCAAACCCTTAACAGCTGCAGAATGTTGGACCTGGCAATGTCCGATAGATTTTGTTCAGCTCTAATATCTAACACCAATTTTCCTTATAGTGCATCTGTCTGTCGGCGTCAACATGCAATAAATAGTAAGATTCAGTCTTCTTCCTGACTGATGTCATTGACTTTTTTATGTATTTGGTTTACAAGAAGTTTCCCTGAAGCAATGAGGAATAACCTGTACAATATGAAGCAGGTCATCAGTGTGTGTGTGTGTGTGCGTGTGTGTGTGTCTGTGCATTTCTGATTGTTTGCAGATGTTTGTTGAACAGCGTTTTGTCTCTCAGGGATTCCTCCTCTGTTCTTTCCCAGAGCTGCAGAATGTTGAAAAGAGAAAACTACTATTAGCATTACAGAAGTGTTTCTCATTTTCCTTTGACGAGCCGTTTTTTTTATCATTTGTTAAAAAGATGAAGTGGGCAACACAAACAAAACTCATTATCATCGCTGGCAATGTGTGTTGTTAACTACCCGCTCCTTCTTCCACAGACTATTTGTCTGTGTTTGCTGCCACCTCTCTAAAGATTAAATGCTTTGCATTAAAAACTGGGCCACCCTGGCAGCCTGACAAATGAAGGCAGGAGCATGTTTGGAGACATTCAACAGTTATTGAAGTTGATAACTTATAATTTGCATATAGATAAGGCATTCTTACCTGGACTAAATCTTTAGCATATAAAGTAGAATTGTGCTTTTTTTTTATTTTTCTTCAAGTCGAATTGTTCTGACAAAAGGTGGCACACAATTTGGAAGAGGATTGATTCCCATGCTTGGGTGAAAGCTTGGAATTTTGTGAAGCCAAGAATGTCAGTGAGCCACTTGACAGTGTAATTACACATGACAAATAGTCATTAGGCCCTAAAGAGCATGCAAACAGAGCAGTGCATTTCCTTTGTTTGGATAAACAATGTCTACCCCATAATTACCGAGTCAGGCTGAATCCAGCCCATTAATAGTTCCAATTCCAGGATGACTCCGGCATGAATCAGCTGATAAAGCAGTGCAGACGTGCAGAGTAAGAATTACCTCCCATGTTAAAAATGAACTTGGTGAATAAACAAAAAAGCCACAGTGGAGCTGAGTGGATCTTTGTTTCATACCGGCGCTGCTGCTGTTCTTCTTCTTCTTGAAACAGGAAATGTATTTAAAAACCCCTCAGGTTGCGTTGGTAGGAATGAGGAGTTCATGAGGCCCTGGAGAGTCTGGTTAATATGCTGTGAACTGAACTGATAACATCCAACAGCGGCATGAGAGGAGAAAATCAGCAACCAGTTTGAAAAATTGTTCCTGAAGCGTTCCTTATCCTTCCCTCATTTGAGAAACATTCCCATTCATAAGAGCCTGTTAATATTCCCAAAAGGATCCTATCCAGATGTGAAAAACAATTAAAAAGGTTGCTGTTTTGGAAATGTGTTTGTCTTTGCTCCCAAGGTGCTCGTATATTAAAAATAAATATCAGCAAAGAGCCACATTGGATTTGGAGGAGCAACACTAGGAAGGAAGGTACTGCTGTGACATCTATAATGCAGAAGCTGGTGGCAGCATTTGAATTCAGCAAAGGTTCTGCAGATTATTGGTCTCAGGATATGACTGACTGTGAGACTGTTGTTATTTTTGACATTTTCTGACACAGAAAGTCAGAATTATTCTCTCATATGAAGTTGGATGAAATATTCTTGCACTGCAGATGTGCCCAAAATGTTTAGGAACAAGAAATGAGAACAATAATCGATCCTGTTTTCACATTTTTCTGCAAATGCATCTGCACAATTTATTATTCTTTTTAAATGTAAAGGATGTTTTGATAGGCTTTTAAATTCCTGTAAGCTTCTTGATATGTAAATACACTGAAACCACAAACCTGAGGATTTTTTTGTTTTGTGTAATAAAACTAAAGGAAGTGAATAAACTGATGGATGGTTTTCATGATACTTTTTGCTAATTAAAAGTTGAGTGTTTTCACACCTGAGAGTCTAGCAGGCTCTGTTGGATTAAAGACCAAAACTGTAACATTTGATGCATTTTCAAACCTACATGGAATTTAAATTAAGAGCATTTATAAGTAGCATTCAGCGTAATGCCTGCTGAAGCTAGCAGCGCCTTCAGGGCTTCATGCTGCAGATAATCCCTGGCGGTTCATGTCAGCCATTACAGACTCTTCTTTCTGATAGTCAAACAAAATAAAGAATGCACCTGTTCTTGTGTTGTATTTGTGGAACGTGTTTACGGTCATGGTCCATGGTTTTGGGATCTGCTTCCGTTGCTTTTCTCACTTCCTGCTGTTTTGTTTCATGCCTGGAATCAGATGGCAGACGGCAGCCCAGCTGTGTTCAGTTTTCCTTCACTCTCCTCTGCATATATCCTGTTTTATATTGTATGTATTTTCTTTGTTTATCACCAAAATACCTACAAAATCATGTATGTTTGAATCTAAGTGGAATGTCATGATGCATCTGCTAGTTTAAATTTGCAAACTTTTATAACCAGTATATTCATTCAGAAAAATATAGTATATAAATACATCCATGACAACCAAATGTCATTCCTAAGGCATCAAATGTCTGCAGGTGTTTGACGCCTGCACAAGCTTTTTGTTTATAAAGCTCCCTGACTCCACAGTATCAGATGCAGACAGCAAACTTCATTCTAGACTGTTTACCTGCGAACAAGTGACAAGACTGATGCTTTGGCTTTAAACATGGTGTCACTGTGAAAAGGTGAAAGTGGGACTGCATTCGTATGAGACATGGAGATTACATGTTTGTTTGGAGAAGAAGAGCAGCGGGATGAGATGTCTCTGACAAGTTAGCAGAAGGACAAGAGGCCATTTATTTTTCAATCTCCTAAAGAAAAGGAACTCACTCAGAAATGGCAAATCACAAAAGAAACAAACAGATTTCACGTTCCAACACTGACGTTTGGTTTCCTCGGTGCTTTTCTGTTCTTAGCTGGTCCTTAAAATCCACAGAGAGAGCTGGTGCTCAGTTATATCACAGTAAGATTTAGCGACTAAGCTGAACATTTTTTCAGCCGTGTCAGCTTTATGTCAGCTCTCCTGATCATAACACTTTTTTTTATTTTCCAAAAACAAAAAAAACAAACAAAAAAAAAACAACAACACTTGTAGGCACTGCAGCATTAAATGTCATGTGAAGCCCAGAAATAGATGCTCAGAGAACAGTTTGCACTTGTGGTGAGGCTCCAGCTTCAAACCCGATCAGCCTCTTGACAGAGAGGATGAACTTTGTTTGGGCTGCTGTGTCTCCCATAGACCACCAAGTTTCACGAACAACTTGATGGAAAACTGATGTTATGCATCTTTGATTGCATTGGTGTGGCAGACGTGGCTGAACAAAATAACATTTTATTGACAGTGTTTCTAATTATTTTGGGGATTTAAAGCTTGTAGTTGCAGATAAATCTATAAAACAGAATCTACTTCATGCACCTAAAAGTGGAGAAACAAACTTAGATGAAATGTTGCTTAATTAATATTATTCTATTAAATGTAGAAAATATTCATCTGATGTAAAAGTAAATGAGACAATAAAAGAAAACTTTAGAAGGACATCATGTGACATAATGCCAACATTTTATTCATTACCATTTTATATCTTAATAGAAATGTGATGTAGAGTAGATGCAGAAAGTTTATTTATTTGTCCCACAGTGAGCAAAAATAAAAACAGATACATATAGCATATTAAAAAAGCACTGCATTTTGAAAAAATGACACTTGCAAGCAATAGATGTTAAAAGTTAACTGTGTGCTTGTACAAAGTCCACAAACCAGAGTTTGTATATCCATGTAATTCTTAGACCAGATACAACAAAGGATTTGCTTCTAAAACTAATTGTGCAGAAAAGATAAAAGCTGGTATTAATTTTAAAAGAGGATAAGAAAAAGGGAAGAAAGCTATCTGCTGATCTGCTGGCTCTACAGAAGAAAGAGACAGGTCTCAACCTCAATCAAGTGGTGCAGAGATTTCTCACTGTGCCTCGGCTCTGTGTTACACAGTATGTGACCTGACAGTGGGTCAAAAATTAGTACAGTGTGTATTTCATACAATGTGTTTACTGATGTTTTTATCTTCAGTGAGTTCAGTTTCAGGTTATGACATCAAAAGAACATCACTAAGAGATGAAATGTTGCTTTTTTAAAAGACTTCTTTAAGTTGACATTTGATGTCAATCAGCATATAAATTCTTAGAATGTTCAGCAATACATTAAAAATTATCCACATCACTAAAGTTTGGAGGAATGACTTGATCTGGTCAGGACCAGCAGCTCCGAGAAGAAATTTACATTTCCAAAGTGGATATTTTGTAGCTACTCTTCAAAGATCCATCGCTAGTTATTAGTTCATTTTAAATATTTTAAATGAGCTGCCTTTGTAAACTCCACCAGACAGCTGATCAGGTTTATTTTTTATTTCTTTTTATTTTGTTTGACATCATCAGAAAACTTAGAATCCACACTTTCAGAATCTGTAAATCTCTGATGGGGAGATTTTTTTCCTGGCTTTGTCACAGTTACTCACATATTCTTCTCAATATTAAAAGCACAAGCAAAGTGCTCCCATCTGCTGAACTCAAAGGCCCTGGCTGCTCCTCCGTGTGTTAAGTGCTGCTTGATTTTTGAGTGCAGTGCAGAAATTAAACAAACAGCATATGCAAAATGTGCAACTCCAGAAGTTAGCCATTAATTTTATCCTGTAAAAGGCAATGATGTTACCACTGTTACTCACAAACACATAGTGAAATGTTGCTTTAGCAGTTTGGATATTCGTTCTATGCACCTAAAAATGCCACAAGTTGTTTTGGTTGTTTTATAATTTTGAAATATTTTCATATATAATTTATTCAGCTTTTTTTCTTTTTTTTAAATTAACAAATTATATTTTGTTGGTATTTCGTTATGTTAATCTGCCTGCATCTACAGTGCTTTATGGTGATGGGAGCAGTAGTGGCGAAACGGAACCTTTATTTGGGGGGCGTTGCTTCCGGGTTGGGTGTGGGCCGGACTTCCGGTTTGCTTCAGACGCCGCCTGGCTGCTTCTGTCTGCAGACTTTTATATTATTATCCTTCAGGTCTGTACACCACACCAAGGCTTCACTGTGCTTCGGTTTCTTTGCACCATTTTGCCAACAGTTGCCAGTTTTTTCAGGCAAGGGTAAATTTTGCAACATGCCAACCGGTGCCGGGAAAGTACCGGGGGGAGGAGGCGATCAGAAGGCCGTGGTATCTAACTAACTCCGGGTTTTAGGAGTTTTATATTAGGTTGAATAATATTCAACCTAATACAAGTTGCTTGTTGACTCATAAAGTGGCTCAGAGGATGAGAGTAAAGTGAGTCCAGACACACTTATTTGTTCATGAAGTGTGGGAATTGAGGTTAAAGTTGAAACAATGCTAAGATAAATTCTGTATTTGTTTTGTAAGTCTTGTAATTCTGATTCTGATCAGTATTCAGTTAAAATCAGAGTACATTTTGATGCTTATGCCAGTTATGTACAGCTAAAAGCAGTAAAGCTTTAAAACTGTTGATTTGTCCTGTTTGACACTCCATACCCACGTTGTCAAGTGAAGGATGGAAATGTGAAAAGGGTAATGTGTGAAGTTAACTACTTGTGAGACAAGTAAACCAGTTTTATAAGACAGTGGTAATGTAAAACATTAATATTGTGCACTGTAAAAAGTTTAACAAATAAAAAAAGACGCCATCTGGATGCTAAAGGCAGTGCTTCGGTCGTCATTGCTGACTTTTCTTTCCTTTCAGATTGTGCTCATTGCTGTCATAGCAGTCCTGACACTTGGGACCTGTAACAGTTGCATCCACATGTAGTTACTGCTGAGTTCAAAAGAGCGTTTTGTACTAATGGTTACACATGTTTTAAGCATGTTTCCCAGACATGTTTCCAATCCAGTGATTTATTAATGAACTTTACCTGAAGTAAGAGGACTCTCCCAGATCAGGAGCATCTTCTGTTACACAGGAGATGCTCATCACAGCCTCAGAAATAACTCGAGCATGGTGCAGCTAAATGCTCCTATCAGCCAGTTCAGAGAATGGCTCTGTGCATGCAGCAAACAGGGGGAAGCATGTGACACTTTGGATGCATTTTCTCCCACTGACAAGAATGCAGAAACTGTGAACAAAGCTGTGGTTGGTCACAGCTTCTGCTCTGCTAGTTGCTGAGTTCAGTAAATCCATGGTGCCATGACTTTCTCTGATCACACTGTGTCTGCCCCGTACTTGCCCTCTGAACATCGGCAAAACCAAAACATTATTGTGCCACTGCAGGTCGGACTGCAGCACTTTCAACAGATTTGACAGATGTGTTACTAACACACCCCAGGAGTTTAGAAATGCAACAGCTTCGGGGCAGCCCTCAGCCAGCATGTATCATGTCAGCTTCGTGCACAAACACACGCAAACACTTTGTGTAGTCACTAACATTCATATTAAAGTGTCACGACAGAACAAATTCCCAACCAGATGCAATAAGTTGGACTAAACCAAGTCACAAAGACAGCTGATGTGTGGAGGTTGGAGGTTACAGTTAAAAATGGAGCGACGCTCTCATTGGTTTTATTTTAATCAGTTGTTACCATAACAGCTAAGAAATAGTTCAAGACATCTCAAGCAAAAATATTTGCTCCTAAGCCATGTCCTCTAGTTGGGTTTTGTAGATATATATATATATATATATATATATATATATATATATATATATATATATATGAGTCATATATTGGATTCACAATTTGATGGATTTTAATTCTTTGTTTGAGGGCCGGACTTCCAGGGAGTGGAAGGGGTAGATGATCAATTTGCACTAAGCCAGGCCTTTATTATACTTCCTATAAACAAAGCTTCCTACCCTGCTGCGCTGAGTGCTGCCACAGTGTGTGAAAGTGTGTTTTTGTGTGGATGTGACATTCTAGAAGTATTTAAGGTGTGGAAGGAGTAGAAAGAATGACCAGATTGGTATGTGTTTATGGTGATAATCATTTTCTGCTTTTGCTCCTTGTAAGTTTGACCTTCTTCTTTTTCTTTCTGCTGTTCAGTGTCTAAATTCACCCTGAGCCTCCTGGATCTGTGTAAGGCGTAAAGCTGATGCGTCTTTATATTTTTTACACACATGCATTCCTAACTACATTCCTATGTACCTTTTTATTTTGCAGGGTTGCTCAATGTTATTTACAAGCACATAATAGAGTATAAGCAGTTTTAGAAATGTTGCCTTAAAATGTTGCTTATTCTATGTGCTAAACTTTTAGGCTCCTTAACAATTTAACATTTCTCACGTGACTCATCCATAAATACTTTGTAGTTGTGTTTAGTTGTCTATTTTTTCAGTAATTGCTTCTTAAACAGCTTTTAATAATGAACTCAAAGAAGTGAAGCGTATCACCGCCCAGCCGCCTCCCGATCACCACCAGGTCTTACGGACCCGGCTTTCTTAAAATATCTGACTCAGTTGGACTGACCTGAAATTCTTTCCCCTCCTGATCTGCCGAACGGCCTGTGCGTTCCCAAACTATATAGGAAAAAGATCGCTCACACTCCAAAGCCAGTGTGGTATAATGAGGCGACCCGGGAACGCTGGTTTTACTTTCCAGCTATAGGCTCTGAAAGGTTAGCTCAGCCCAATTAATTCTGCTAGTTAAAAAGGTCAAGGCTCCGAGTTAAAGGACTTGGGAAAAGCTGCACAAGGGCCTCTCAGTGGCGCCTCATTACTTAAACTTCATCATGCTTCATTATAAAGTGAAAGACAATGTTTAAATGTGATTAGAAGAATCCACGGATTTGAATAAAATCTGACCCAAACTGATATTTATCTGCTGTAGGACTGGAGCTCCAGAACATGATGGAGAAGAGATGCTAGAAAGTGTTTTAAAAAGATCAAGAGTTTCTGATGAAGAAGAGCTGTTTATTTAAGCAGACCATGGGATTAAAGTGAACTATGATCTGCTGACAAGTTGCCTTTAGCAAAAGTATTTCAACTCTGAAGTTTATTTTAACATTTTCTAACTTTGCAAACACAAACTGTGGGATTTCAACCAACACAGTGCCATGTTGTTTGTGGGTGAAGTATGGTCAAGGCGCAGGCAGACACTTGAAAAAGGCATTTTGAGGATTTTAATAAAAATGCAAACTTACAGGTTATGAGGCAAACAGGCCAAGGAGTATGGAGACGGAAACAATGAAAGGAAAGTTAGAACAATGGAACCATGGAGCTTGAATACTGAGGCAGAGGTGGACAAAGGAACCAGTTGAGCTAAATAGAGATGACTTGGAACAGACATGTTGGGACTGTTAACTCCAACTAAAGCAACGATCGTTTAACAGGTAAAGACTTGGTTTAGAGCCGACCTGTGGTGAACAGGTAACACTGCCGTTTCTACATGAACGTCTCGTAACACAAGCTGAACACCCAGACTGTCTGACGTATGTCACACAAACACACTATTCAGTTATCACTGCAGAGCCGACCTGGAGAAAACTTGTGAATTATGGAGTCCAAATGAGAAGCAAATATGTAAATAATGAGCCTTACTTGAAGCGTGAAAAGGATGTTTTTGCTTGAAAGTAGACAAAATACTTCATAAAGTTTGATGTTTTTTCAATGTATCAATGTTCTATTGGTCAGTACTGATCCATAAGAACCAAAAATAACCAGAAATTAAATTTTACGACTAAAAAAGCCATTAGTTTTTGTTTTTTTTTCCCTTTCAAATGTAATATTTGGTCCACCCAGCTAAAAGTCCACACCTACAAGCTTTGACAGAATAATTCAGTATGACGTGTAAAGACACCAAAGGCACCAAGAGACCTGAGCTGGGATCAGATCAAAGGTCAGAACCTGAGATAATTAAGACTGATCCGTCAAACGCATGTGAAAATGAATCCATCACTATTCTGGAACAATGAGATCCCTGCTGGGCTCTCCGGCTGCGCTTTGCTATCAAACACTATATTAAAAAAGGTAACGCTCGGGGAAAAGCTGCACCAGCTGGTTTAAGCATTGTTCTAGATCAGAATACATTCAAAGGACCAGGGCTGAGTTTCAGGGCAGCAGCTCTGAAGGACTGGATGTGAGTTTTTCTTGAATCATTTCTAGAACTGATTCTGAGTCTGTGTGAAACCAGCAGAGCTGTGTCACTTTAAACTGCTGTTCAACAAATGACCATGTAACCAAATTAAAGGACCGGCACAGGTATAATTTAAAACAGCTGCTCAAGGCAGGTGAAGCTAAAGGCCCTGAGCCAAATTCCCTGTTCAACACCTGCTGCCTGCTCACGACTCAGAGCCACATGGAGCCCGGATCAAATCAGACCAGTCAGCCAGCAAAACCTCCTGGCAGAATTCAACTTTACTCTGAGCAAATGCATAAAAATATGATTCTGTTATTCTGTCAAGAACGTCTCTTATGACTGAAAAGACAAAGATTATTTTAAATACAGATTCATGTCCGGAGTCTTCATTTATATTAATAATATTTGACTTTTTTGATAACTGCTTTAGGAGAAGATGTAGAGTTGCAGGTTTCAAGCGTTTTAGATCAAGTCATGAGACATCAGCACAAGAAATAAAATTTCCCATCACACAGACCAACACACAGTGTTCAAGTTTATTTGTGTTACACATTTCAACACCTTAGTTAAAAGAGCTTTATGCCATAAAAATATTTCAATCTGGATAAACTCAGACACAGAAAAGATAATTAAAAGATTTAATGACAAAATGAATAACAATTCTTTAGAAATGAATAACAGTTCTTTGGCGCTCAGGCCCCGGCAGAAGTTTTGAGCGCTGATGCCGTGAACTCGGGTGAACATCCCCAACGCTGATTAGGGATGCTCTACCCCCCTGAGGCCCGACACTGGTGGTGGAGGTCAGGAAGGATGATGTCCTGGAGAGTTGAATGATGCTGGTGGAGAAGGGGGTGGAGGTGGGTTGCGCACAGCTGTAGAGCGGCTGCTGGCGTGGGTGTGGACCCTTATAAGCGGAGCTTGGTTGATTGATGATTGAACACGCCGGGTCCAGGACCAGCGCTGGGATTGGAGGCGGAGAGCATGACGCAGCGATTGGGTGGAGCAGGTGAGGCAGAAGTTTTCCAGCTTGAATTTGCGCTTGAGCTCCATAACACAATAAATTAATAAAATAAGAATGGCAGCAAAAAATGCAATCCAGACTAGAATGAATCAATGTTCCAGTTATTAATCAAATATAACTCCAAACAAAAAGTTTATTATCTCTGATTTAAAGGAACTCAGTGTTTCAACTGTTTTGCAGTTTTTTAGAAGTTTGTTCCAGATTTGTGGTGCATAAAAACTGAATGCTGCTTCTCCATGTTTGGTTCTGGTTCTGATGCAGAGCAGAACCACAAGACCTGAGAGGTGTGGTTGATGCAACGACTGCAGATCTTTCATGTGTTGTGGGTGTTGTGGTGCTAAACCGTTCAGTGATTTATAAACTAACAGCAGCATTTCACTGTTTATTCTCTGAGCCACAGGGAGCCAGTGGAGGCTGCAGAACTGATGTTCTCTATCCTCCTGGTTTTAGTCAGAACACCAGCAGCAGCATCTGGATCAGCTGCAGCTGGAGGAGTGATGTTAGGCAGACCTGTTTAGATGCTGTTGCATTAAATGTGGCTGAGTTTTTCCAGATCTTTCTGGGACACAGCCTTATGCTGTGGGAATGCTTTAAAAATGCCTTGAAACCTTTGGAACAAGTATTCACCCTGTTTATCTAGCATAATCTCAATTAAATACCCAGAAAAGTGCAGTTATGAAGTGGCAAAATGTGAAAAGCATAATAAGTTTGGATTATGTGAGGTCAGTCTTAGTCACTCTTGTTAAATAATTTCGTACAGAATGTCTCTTATTTTCTTCAATGAAATGAAATAAGCGGTTACTCATCACATGATGAGTCATTAGTTATAAATACAGGATTATATTTCATTTTATTACAAAATATAATTTTTCCTTCAACAACAGAGAACCTCAGGCCTCTTCATGATCTCTAAACGGTCGTACAGTCTCAGTGCAAACCCGTGACTGTCCTCCCAGAAACAGAAGGTATTGCTGGTGTTGCTGCCTGGCATTCAGCTGCCAGTTGTTGTTAACACATTAGCAGAGTAGCTGACTGAAAGCCACAGAGCACATCTCCGTATTCAAGATTCCTGATTATAATAGCTGCTGTCACTGTCTGTCCAAGTGAGTTAAAAACAATGAGAGCGAACGGCGAAATGTCAGTCGTATTTCAGGGTATGAGCTTTAAAAGCTTGTTGGCTGCAAATCTGCATTAATATTTATAACAGAAGGAGCAGATTTCATCCATCTTTTTCCCCCTGCACTTTTACATTTGGCTGCTACTTTCATTTTTTGTTTAGTCATATGCTCCACATACACATACTATCCCAGACCTTGGAGAAAACACAGCGGTCTTTCAAAGTGCCACCATCTGCTTTTGAATCCTCCTCAAATGGGGTGGCAGGTTTTTCACCAAACTGGCCTATAAAACAAAATCATGG
Organism: Poecilia formosa; assembly: GCF_000485575.1. NCBI lineage: Eukaryota > Metazoa > Chordata > Actinopteri > Cyprinodontiformes > Poeciliidae > Poecilia > Poecilia formosa. Next base: position 622,263 of record NW_006800056.1, on the reverse strand, counting down.
ATCATGAAAAACCCTAAGCTGGGAATTCCTCTGCCATCTCTTCAGTTCAGCTATAGCTCCTGTTTTAAACCTCCTCTCCATTTCAGGCCTCATGCAAATCGAAACAGCTGATAAAGGATCTCAGTGTTAGAACGCTTTGGGAAAGTCAGGCAGAAAACACAAATTGCTTTAGTTTCTGTCACGTCTCTTGTTTTGCCTGGAGAAGAATCCTTTTTCTGACATAACTTCAGGTCATGGAGAGGTCGTCTGTGTGAGTCCCTCTTTTACAAATGTCATTCCTGTTTTGTCTTGCCTTCTTGTTTGTGAAGAAACTCCAAAAGGTGTTCTGTGGCCCTTCTGCCCGCTGAAGCAACCACGACAAGGTGCTCTGCTCTGTACAACCACTTTGCTCATCAATTTTTCAAAGGCCCTGAAATAAAGCAGTTTGCCCCTTTTTATCATTTAAGGAGGAAAGACAGAATTGTAAATGCACTGCTTGTGGTTTTGATGCTAACGCAATTCAAATTAAAAGATTTAAAGATGTGAAAAAAAGGAGTCACAGCTTCAGAAAGTGTTGTCTTCTGGCTGTTTCTGAGGATCAAATACAAGAATTAAATTATTCCTTTTCATGCTTCAATCTGTTTTTGCTTTAAACATTTATCTTCTTCTTATCAATTTCTCAGATGGCTATTAAGGTGGAATCCCCAGTAGGACTTCCTTCTCCGTTTTACCTCTAAAGTCATAATTCAGAGAAGTTATTGTTATGAATCTCAATATTCAGTTGCTGAAAGCCTGAAGTTCAGCCTCCATTTATAAACTTTCTCTAACACGTTTCCCCTGGAACCAAGTTTCTCTGCACCTTTTATTTTATCATGGCTGCTGACTGTATGTGTCCCACTGTGGGCTCCAGAACTGGTTATTTGCAGAAGCTGTGCAGATTTTTCTCCTGCAGACGGGTTGCCATGATTCAAGGGCCAAGTTCTCTTCCATCCAGACAGCAGAGTCCAGAAAACAGTGAAATCAGAAGAATAAACCATTATTTCCACATTATTTCGTAGCGGTTATGGCTTAAAAACAAAGCCATAAGTTAGAAGTTTCCACTTCCAACTTTGTGGAAATGCAAATTAGATCAGATTTGGACTGAGCCGCTGATGCTGGATAACAACAGTAAGACATTCCAGTCATGAACTCATGTTTGGATCCAGCTGTTAGAAACCTCTAATAAAAAACACACAAAAACAAAAAGATTATTCAAAACATAATGAAATTTGAAATCTTGTGAACTTTGCTAGTTTTGAAAGTCGGGTCTGGCAGTCCTGGTGTTTTCTGTGGAACAGAGACGGATCTGGCGGTTTTATTAGGAAGATGCTTGATTTATGACTTTATTACACAAAGCTGGAGCTGTTATTGAATTCTTTTTGCTGCCTTTTGACTGTTTGAAGTTTGCATTAACTTGCTTTATGGTCTAATATTTGCACATCATTTCAGAGAAGCCCAGCAGTTTGTGGTATTGTAAATCTTGCGGTTCTGCAGATGTTCTGTAAAATTGATGAAAACTTCAAAGGAAGTTTTTTTTTAAAAAGTGATATCAATACAAAAAAAATAGTATAAGCCCTGAAATAATTCAGGGCTTATGCTATTTTTTTCATTTTTAGCTGTTCTTTTCTTTAATAGGATTTCTAAAACACCAGTTTTCAGCATAAGAGTGAAAACCAATGACCTTAATAACACAGAAAACAGTAGCTTCAATTTTGCTTCAGGATTAGAACATTTCTAAACACAATTACTACACAGTTGCATGCCGTGGAGTAAATGAGTCCTCACCTGAAAGTCCTCTGGTCTTGGAACATGGAAAACATTTGGTTAGTGGACCTCAGTGTTCTAGATGAAGAACGGAGTTGCAGAAGATCCTGAAGATTAAAAGGAGCCAAACCGTTTGGAGCTTTAAAAACCAACAATAAGGTCCTGAAATCAGCCTGATTGCAGCCTGGGAGTCGGCGCAGTGAAGCCATCGCTGGTTTCTGTCTTCACGTTTTCTTGTTCTGGTTAAAAGTTGAGCTGCAGCACTTTGTAGCATTTCTGGACAATGTAGAGACTATTGATCCCTTATACAAAGACTTACAGTCTAAACGTTTTATAAGAAAACATGATTTTTACAAAGTCTACAGCAGAAGCAGGATTTTCCCTCGGCTAAAAGACGTAGCTGAATGAAGCTTGATGCTACGTCTGTAATTTTGTAATAAAAAATCACTTGTTTCATGAAAAGACACTTCATCTGCGGTGAGAAGCAGAGACGTTGCTCTAAATGAGCATGTATTCAAATTAATGGTCGGCTCTTTGAAAGTGATCATTTTAGCTCTCTTAATTGACCAAACTGAAATTCTCTTATTTTCTACAGCGAATGAAGTGAATGGGAGCAGTGCCTGGGGTCAGGCTCAGTGCTACGACTCTAACAAAGTAGAATCTGACACACAGTTCAGAAAAAATAAAAGTTTAATTGAAATGAATGAAATGACTTCTACTTGCGTAATTAAAGCATTTCAGATTTGTCACATTTCTTGAATAGCGATCTGCTTTGGGTGTAAAAACTGAGTCAATTTGAATATTGTAGGGTGGAAACAATGTGCTAATAAAACCTCAAAATACAACAGGAGAAGGTTTTTTACATTAAAGTGACTCTAAAGCTGGTTGTAACCCTGCAGGTCGTTCAGCACACAACCAAAGTGACATGACACATTTTGGAGAAATTGGTAAAAAACGTCTCCAACAATTTTGTTTTCAACATATTTTTTCACAAAGCAGTTCTGATCTGGGTTGAATTCATCCTTCTGCTTGTTTTATCATCACCACCACATTTCAGATATGTAATTATGCTACCTTAAACGAATGTTGAATTTCTGTTTTGCCCTTTCATGTAATCAAAGCCAATGTTTATTAGCTCAGTAATCCCAGAATGCATCAGTCCAAACCCAAGCAAACACAAAGACATTTCTAAATTTAACTGACTTTTGTAGTTTCCTACAATCTAAATTCTTCGTTATATTTTTCCACTTTTTTGGGAATGAAGATGAGGATGAAAACACAGAATTTAAAGAGGAAGATCTTTAAGATGAATTTGAGTTTTCAGAAGCGTCCTACAGAAATGGATCATTAAATAGTTTGTCTTTGGGTTGATCTGCAGGTACAGAGAAGAAAATGGCTGGTTTTAGTGATGGGATGTGTTACACCACCTGTCAGGTTATACTGAATGACAAAGATGCACAGAGTATCTGCTGCTTCAAACTCCCCCCGTATTTAATTTGCATGATTGATGATTTTGTCATTTAATGAGCTTCAGCTAAATGAGGGTTTTGTTAAAGAGGAGCATCATTCTCCCTTTTGAGCTCAATAATATACAAGCAACCTGAATTAATTCAGATTTTATGGCTGTAAAATTATCCAAAACGGTAGATTGGAGTGATGTGAATGTTAAGCAGACACACATGGCAATGCACCTTTCATAATTAAGTACCAATACAAGCCATTTTGATTAAAGTAAGGGCATCAGTGGATTATGTTTGCTTTAATTTCTGTCATATATTTTCACAATGGCTCAGGCTCAGACAGATAGATTGGATTTGACTTGTCTGCATTCATGCAATAAAAAGCTCCTCAGTAAACAACAGCCACTGTGTTGATGATCACAAAGACTGTGCAGCAGTTCACCCTTCACCTTCGCTTTCTAACCACTGATGATACACGTATTTACAGCTGAACTTGTAACTGGTATGTAAAATATACATTTGCTATTCATAAGGTAACCCTTACTGCAAAGTGTTACCGATTATTTCTCTGCCTGGCCAGAGTCGTGACTTGAATCTTTGGGGGAAGAAAAAGATTTAGTGTGATGGCACAGAGGCCTTCCAACCTCAGAAACTTGGAGCTCATCACCAAAGATAACTCATGAAAGTGCCAGAAGAAACAAAAAAAACTGCTTAGCAATTATGAGAAGAGTTTGACTACAGTAATGGCAATACAGACTTTTCACTGATTAAGGAGAAGGGCAAATGGCTTAGCTCGTTTTAAATCTGCCAGTTATGACTTATTTTGTGAGAAACTGTGAGACCAAAAACCAGATTTGGAAGAGGTACATTTTTCATGCATTGTAAATGAAGTGGATCTGGAGGAACATCTAAACCAGCGTTGCCGACGCCACTGTGGTGCATTTACAGTCCACTCAGCAAACTTTGGTCCTGATTCTACCTGCTAATCTCAGTTCTCCTTCTGCACCTCTGTCACAGCAGGGCCTTTTTTCTTTCTTCCTCCGCTGTTATCAGACATGCTGGCTAGCTCATAAAATTGATCACATGCACAACTGGAGCCACCCGAAAAGTTCAAAGCGCTGCCCTCTCTTTCTGCGTCTCTGAAGTATGACTAAATAATGCATCTGCAGTGGGAGTCTGTCTACCTGGATTGGCCTGTTTACATTCTGCAGGGTTGTCCATCTGAGCAAGCAGCTGCCTGCTGAGGACCCTGAGGTGTGAAGATGGATATCCTTATCCAATGATAAGGGAACAAACCTGCCACCGAGCAACACATCAGTGACAGCGACAGAGCACTGACTCAGCCATTGGAGGATCCATTAGCTGCCCCAACTGTCAGTCTCTATTTAGAATAAAACAGCGATCGATACTGCCACCGTTCACCCTGCTGCACCTCCAGGAAGGCTGCAGGAGCTGCGTTTACCGTGCTGAAATATTTAAAACATTCGCTGTGTCCTATTTTTCTGCCCTCTTTAATTAATGACATTTGCTGCAGTGAACATTGGGGAAGATTCAATTAGCTGTATAAAACATCAGTGTTCAGAGGTAGTTTATTAGCTTCTCTCCACTTGAAGAAAAATATCACACAAAACCCATAAATGTAATTAGCCCACCAGATGCCAAGTGGCATTAAAACGGCACTGAAAGAGCAATTAACTGTGGTCTGATTGAGTGGTAGCTGAAGTATTGGAAGTAAAATCTGAATTATTACTGTGATTGTTGGACAGGAAAAGACAAACACTTACACTATAATGATGGTAAGATGTCAAGATGACTGATATTTCAGATTATGTTTATTGTTTTATGAAAGTCCCTGCCTAGCAGGGCATGGACTTCACCAGACGTCCATCTATTCGTGTCTCCACGGGTTTATCCTCATGAGGCTGTGGGAGGCTGCTGCCTATTTGAGGCGGTCATTGGTGAGAGGCAGAATACTCTCTGGACAGGCCACCTGTTCATCACAGGACAGATAACCATACATGAACACTCATGACCAACAGAGCAACCCATTAACCATCCACACTGGGGTCTGAACCCAGGACCTTCTGCTGAAGGACTTCTGCCAACTGGGCAGCTCAACATCTGAACATGTGCTGTGATTTCTGGCTCCAAGCTGTAAGGAGAAGATCCTTTGAGTCCTGTGGATCCTGGACCCGTTTGTTCGGTTCAACCGGATGGAGGTCTGAGGAGCTGGGAGGGGACGTTCGTACTGATCAGATCGGTCCACCTTTTGGCTGTGGATGAGGGCTATCACAGGTTTCCAGCCTCATAGATGGAAAACAGCCATGTAGCATGCATTCTGACATTATCAGGCCTTAACATCTGCTGGATGACCCTGTTGCCAGTAAACCACTGTTTCTTTCTTGGACCACTTGTGATAAATTATTTTGTATAATAATTTAAGTGCTGTTCTGTGGAGTTGTCACAGAAAAACAGAACAGGAAACCTTTAATTATCAGTGTGTGACTCTCATGCTTTAGTGTTTTTCATGCATCACTTACCAAGACGTTCTGATATCCTCAGTTGCTCCTGTCTCTCACTCCTCCCTGCCATCTGTGATTCTTAAACCGTTTCCTCTCACTAATCATGCCCTCCACTGTATCTGCTCCTTGGTTTCTTGGTCATGTTCGTTTCCTCTATTGTTGCCCTTTCTGACTTTCCTGGCTTATCAGTAAAACCAATCAGTGTTCATTCAGAGCTTGTCGGCCTAATTTCTGTGTCCTTTTTAACAGTAACTTGTGACAGTAAAATGACTAACCAGACAGGGAAACGGGAAATTCAAGCAGCTACAATTTTTATTTTGATATACAGAATTATTTTAGTGTCAGAAAGTTACTCTGCCTGCTTAAGTAAACGCAGAGAGACAAAGTCCATGAGCCGCACCATAAAGGAAAGCAGGAGGAAGGAGGTGCTGAGGCTACGGTTAGAGGGTTTCATTCTTTACTTTGGATACATTGAAGGAGAAGTTTATAGAAGGTTAGAGAGTATAGGAGGCCAAGGGAGGAACTCTGATGATGGATAAGAAAGTCAGGAGCAGCAGAGACGTATTGGTGTAATGTAGGAAGGGCTTACAGATTGGTTTGTTGTGGAAAGAAGGATAATCAAAATCAAAGGAAGGTAGAACCACGTTAAAAAAAGTTAATGGACACAGCAACGTTTGAAATACCTTCCTCAGTTTTGCAAAAACGTTTTTACGCTCACTTTGGGTGGTTTTTGACTTTCTTTAAAAAGGGTTAATGCGTAAAAGGAGACATGGAAACACATTTGCAGAGTAAGTTGTGGTGTAGCAAACTTCCCATCCACTGGTGGGTTTCTGCCCTAAAGCCACAAATGACTAAGTCCAAACATCCAACATGAAGGGGAGAGCTGCAGTCTGCAGCGGCTGGCGAGAGGCTCTCCCTGCTGGGATGGGGGCGGTGGATCGCTCCCATCCACTGGTGGAGATGGAACCACCAGCCGGGTCAGGGGGGTCTCCATTTTTCTGAGATGTGGTCCAGGATAGTTTGCAACTTCTACATCTTTATTACAGTCATATGAAACATCACAGCTCATAAAATTACGGTTTGCTTAGCCTGGTTGATTCACTCCAACACAATAGATGGAAACAAACCTAATTTGCATTTTCCTTTTTTTGCAACATTTCAAAAGTTCACTTCAAATTCGCTTAATTGGATGGAAACATAACTGGAGAGGGACAAAGAAACTGAAAGGAGTGAAGAACCTTAAAGTGGACAACTAGTGCAGAAGGCAGTGAGCAGCAGCCTGAGGGAAATCCATGGAGACGAGACTCGGGGCTCCTCTGTAATAGTTTTGTAGTCATTTCCCAGCCAAACCTCATCAGTTTATTCTGTCCCACTCCTTTCCACCCCCAGCTGCAGCCAGACTCTGGACCAATCAACCACCCGGCCGTTGGTCAGTAATCAGCGCCTCGGCTCGGATACTTCTCCGTTTATTCAGGTATTTTCCACACCCAACTGTTTGTTTCGGTTGCCATGTTTAAGAGTAGGTTGTTGTTGTTTTGTTTTAATCAAAGCCTTGAACATTGACCTTTTGATTCTGTGGTCAACACCTGGAAGTGATAAAACAATGTGAACATATCCCTCCAGTATCTCCCTTCTGCAAAGAGGAGCCACAGATTTTAACTGGGACAAATCACAAGCTTCTTCAAAGTTAATATTAAATGTTTACAGGAAGGAATGATTTAATGTTTATTAGTGCTTCCATTGTTCTAGATGTTTATGAGAGTTTTTGGTTGCAGATAACTAATGCAGTTTTATTTGCAGGAGCTGAAACATGATCTAAAAGCACAATATGAGAGAAATGCATTTGTATTTCAGAGAAACCATTAAAATGACTCAACATTTCCTCTTCATTTTATTTTACTGGTTTCATATAAAATCAGATGAAGTTTCATTGGTTAAACCAAGCCAGTAGAGCAGTTAGGAGATTAGATACAGAATCCAAAATGAAACGCATCCATCAAAATGTTTGTCACTTTAAAATCTAAGGAGTCAAAAGAAAAAAACATTCACAGCAACGTTAAACAAAGAAGGAGGAATGCAAAAAAAACCATTGCGGATAAGTCACAAACACTGTCTTCTGCACCAAACACTCCCAAAGCAACCTGCTAACTACATCTGCCTGGCAGTGAATGAACTTCAGCCCCTGCAGCAGCATATGCCAATCAGTGCCCTACCGTCAAAGAAAAAGGTCAATTACAGTTGCGTGTCCAAGGACTCTCTATCATAGTTTGACCTTTTTAACTTAATGTGACCGAAAAGCCTCTGGAGCTTCATCCAAATGTCACATATTTCCTGACACTGTTTGATTCCCCGGGCTTCGGACTATTTACTGTGTCCCCTGTCTGTGTTGATGCAGGAGGAGAACTCTGACAACCAGAGAAAAACAAGTCAATTTACGCACTTTTATAGGTCTACATATGTTTTATAGGTCTACATATGTTTTATAGGTCTACATATGTTTCAAAGAAGCCCCATATTATTACAAAAAAGACATATCCCGTATTTAAACTGTTTTCTCTGTTTTTGTTTTAAATCAGTTGGGATTACCAAAGTTATATAAAATAAATACAATTATTTCTATTTACTAAAAGCTGGAATAATGTAAGAATTTAGAAAATTCTCTAATTTCAAATGTCAGTAGCGGCGTAACGTTACACAGAAATCTTCAGTATGCTTAAATAATTGAAAAGACAAAAACGATGAAGCTGTGTGCAGAGAGAAGCTGAAATATATCAAAGTGCTAAAACTTGACCAGATCCAGTGATGTGACGTTCCATGTCCTTTATTGTCTTTACCATAATAACAACAGTTATGGATAGCAATAAAGTTTTGATGCCACATCATTGACCTACATAGTGTTAAATTATCACACTCTGGTTGGAAAGTGAACTTTGCAGGTTCTTATGATCGGTGTTAATAACAGCATCTGATGGAGGAGACTTCCTGTAGCTTCTTAGGCCAAAACCACAACGTCTAATTTCTGAAGGTGATTTAAAAAATAATAATTGAACAAAAACAATATGAAAATTAAAGGAAGTGGTGTTGAAGTGGTCCCAGCATGGGGTGTAACATTTATCTGTCTGGTGTTAGCCTTTAATCTGACATTGGTCTCCAGTCCAGAACCTTCAAAGCTTGAAGAGTAATCCACAGAAACAGTCACACAATTTATTCCTCTCAGATGGTCGTGGCTGAGCCCATTCTCAGCTGGTGAAGGTGTTTAACAGGTTATGGGGGCTGACCACTTCTGCAGACTCAAGCTCACTGGAGTCTGATCCTGGTTGAGCGTTTCTAAACGTTCCTGTTTCATTTGGAGTTAGAGAGAAAAGTTCACTTCTCAAAGAATTTATTTTAAATAAGTGCATATTGCAGGATGATGATGTACCTGATGGTGGCATGTTTACATTCACCACCCTGAGTTGGTGCATTGTCAAATTAGCATTAAGCCTGTTTCAATGTGCATTCATGTGTTAATGTGTCAAACGTTCATT
>NW_006800056.1:602020-610341 GCF_000485575.1 Poecilia formosa | reverse complement strand
AACAGAGGGTAACAGAGGGTAACAGAGGGTAACAGAGGGTAACAGAGGGTAGTATCGATAAACATAAGTTTTTAATAAACTTATTCTGAAAAATCTCTAATTTGTATGTTTTTCTTTATCACGGATTTAATCTGTTTTTTTCTTTTCCCTTGTACTTTAGAATATTTTCCCTTTGTTTACTAACATTTTGTGAATTATTTACATATTTAAATATTTGTATTCTTTCTGAATTTTCTTGTCTGTATTTTATATTAAAATATCATGACTCAAGCTGATTTTTTTCTTCCATCATATATGCACTCTGAGTACATGAAGTAATTATAAAATGGTTGTACAGCCCAGCTGTGTAATTTTGCACCGTGTTATGGAGAATTCTTGTTGTTTTCTGTGTTTCCATTTTGTGCTTCCTTTGAGCTGCAGCTTCAGCACAGATCAGTTCAGCCTTAAAGAGACATTAAGTGTTTTACTGAAAGCCACTTCCTCATGGTTTAAGGTGCTCTCAAAGCCCCGGGCCTGTTTGCTCATAAAGACATATCTCTCTGTTAAAATGTCCTCTTTTTGTGCCACATCTAGACACAGAATACGTCTTACTTGAAGGCAGATTGATTTGAAAAAATTCAGTTTGATTTATTGTTAAATGGGATTAATAATTTCCACTCCATTAGTAAGCCATGGTAATTGATGAATGGCAGCATCACAAGAGATGAGAAGTTTCATTCACTTTCATTAAAATCTCATTACATGTCTCTGTGTAATAATTCAGTCTCTGCTCAGGGATGATGTGAGCTGGGAGGTTTTTCTTGTCTCTGGTTCTTTGGCTGCTGTTGTTTTAGGAGCCATCTGAAAATGGGACCTTTTTGATCATCAAACTCACTGACTGACAGATATTCAGGCAATTCTGTTCATTTTGTTCTGGCCAAAAGTCGGAGTTTCAGGAGACAGAACTTTTTAGAGTATAAAGGTTTGAAGGATTTATTCGGCCTTCATCTGTTCGTGTGGCTTGTTCTGTGTTTGACAGTAGCTCCGTCCACTTTGCTGGGTGGCCAAGCTTATCGGCGCCACCAGTAAACAACAAAACCTTTTGCTGCAGTAGATAATGTTTTACTCAGTTATTTAGAAAATTACCTTTTTGTTAAAGAGGCAAAAAGTAAATTGTTTTTGAGCAAAATCACTCGCAGTTTTCCTTTTATGCCCCAACATTTCACAAAGTCAAAAACAAACACCTCGTCTCACAAGTTTTTTATTTATTATCATTTTTAAAAGGCTTTAAGTCTAACTACACTTATTGGAGGGTTGTGTCTCATTCAGGCCCAAATTCAGCCCTGACAGAAACGGTTCCTCCAGGAAGTAAATTAAGATGAGCTGAGATGGATGCCTCAGTATTACGACTGAAGCTCAACCATAAAAACAGACACTTCAGGCACGACTTGGACTATGGAGACTCAAAGCCTGAGGTCTGGGACTTCAGCTTCATAAATAATCTTTATATCTAATCAGGCATCAGTGTAAGCCAGGAAATGTAAATCCTTGTAGTAAATTATGTTGCCTCATCTGAATTACCGTAGTCATGGTGGAACTGAATGCACAGTATTGTTGGATACGTATTAAGCCGACTATATGGTATGCATTGAAAGGTAAATAGTATTTTTCAGACTTTAGAAATGTGATATTTCATAAAAGCAAATAGAAAACATAAATAAATGAAAAATAAATACATAAATGGTAAGTACAACTCACATTGATTATATTCCACATCTGAAGTCACTTTCTGTGCTGAGGATCAGAGCATCAATGCTCCTGCCTTCAGCCTCTCCACAACTCACCTGGACCTTGAGACCTTTGACCCCTCACACAATTTGTAAGCTCATGTTGGGGCAGAAGCCCTAATATGGGCTTTCCTCTTTGGTTATGGGCTCCGGGGGGAGGGGGGTCCAGTGACCTACATCTGGCTGAAGGAACGTCGTTTCTGTGGGGTTTTATCGGTTCTTGTCTCATCAGTTCTGTTCACAGCCTTTATGGACAGAATTTGTAGGTGGAGCCAACTCAGCCAAGGTCCTGACCCGTTTTGGTGGGCTCAGGATCGGGCCTCTGCTTTTCACAGATGATTTAGTTCTGTTGCCTTCATCAGGACGTGACGATCCTAACTATGAATCAGGTAGGATGAGAATCAGCACCTCCAAAAGAACCAGAAGACAGGAGAGCGCCCTCTCTGGGTCGGGGAGGAGTTGTTCATGAAAGAAGGAAAAATGGACAGAAAGTCCTTTAGTGGTTTGGTGCTGTTTATATATAAGCGCTGTAGTGGTGTGACATGGTGAACAAAGAGCTGAACCAAATGACAAAACTCTGGATTTACTGGCTTATCTTCACTCCAACCTCATCTGTGACTGAATAAATGAGATCATGGAGACAAATGGCTGAAAGGAGTTTCCTCCTGAGTGTCTGGGCTCTCCATTTTCAGAGAAAAGACTAAATAATGCTGCAGCATCGTAATGATGGAACAGCGACATCATCCAGTGACTCCCTCATCTCGCGCTTTGACCCGGAAACTGGTCCAGTTTGGCTTGGATGTTTAGCAAACTCTGTCCAAACTTGAAAAATGTTCACTGGAACTGGAACTGATCAGCCTTAAAAATACAAATTAAAATGGCCAGGTCAGCTAATGCACCGACTTAAAATCTGTAATGCGAGCTTGCTTTTTGGCTCCAATCAGGAAGAACTGGAAGAAGTCCGGTTCAGTCTGCAGAAGGGTTCAGGGATTGGGTTCCTGGAGGAGAGAGAGTGCACTATCTGATTTATTGGGAGGAATTGGCAGAGTTGCACCACTCCAAGGGGAGAAATAAGGCAGAGCCCAGAGGCATGAGAGAGTGACGGAGAGGAGAGCAGGGATAGACTGTGTAGCTGCACATCAAGGACCTGGAAAGAAAGGGAATGTGTGTGCATGAAATAAAATGAGTGAGTCTTTTTTCTCCTCCTCTGTGGGAGTGGGTTTGTTTGAGTGGCTAAGTGCAGCTTGGTTATTCATTAGCGGCCTGGCATGTTGCGTCCTTGTCTATCAACTTGACTGGCCACAAATTGAACATCAGGGTAAACCCCAGAGGCTCTGTCTGAATCCCAGCAAATTCCCAGTGATTTTAATGTGAGAAGGAGAACTGCGGAGCAGACGGGGTAGTTTTAGGATTATACACCAATACACAGGGACCACTGCGGTGGAATGTGGAGTTTAATCAGATTTCTCTGCACTGCCACACAGAAAGAATGAGTCTAAACTGTAGCATAACTGTAACTTAAAAAATCCCCACAATAATTATTAAATTTTTATTATGTGACATGATCTGATTGTTGTGAGAAAACAAAATTAAAATCTGCTCCCAGATGGTTTTCAGACTGAAGGATGACGTCACTTGGACAGAAAGAGCTTTCTCGCTATTTGAGCCAACAGTCTTTAAACAGCTTGTTTCCTGCTGGCTTGCGCCACCCTGCAGCCCCCATCCCAAACACACACACACATACACACACATACACACACCAGGGACATTATAGTAGGGTGATGCCATCTAACAGAAACCCCCTGGCTTTATTACTACAAAACTTGCAGATTAAATAAATAAACAATGAACAAAAGACGACCTTGTTTGCAGTGCGAGGTGGCCTGTCCACATTTATCTCTTTAATAATTGCAGCCTGTGGGGAAATTAAGGCTTTTCAGGCCCCAGGGGTTTCTTTGTTTGAGTGTATTCATGGCTCACCTATAAACGACAGATCAAGTCAGAAATTAGTCTGAAAATTTCCCAGCTGAGCTCCAAATTACACCCAAAGAAAATATGGTGGCATTTTATGAGTATCAGTCTATAACAATAAGATGGCATCTCGATCCGACTTCAATGCTTCTTGCAGGATCATGAGAGGCTGTGCAGAAACATGGAAGAGCAAACATCTCTTGCATGTGAACACGACACCTGGTTTTCGTTAAATCAGGCTGTTTGGGAGTATTTAGGTTTCACTTTGACAAGACAGTCAGCAGTGACTCCAGACAGAGGCTGCTGCCTTGAGTTTACAGATTACACTTGAACTATATTTTAGTCAATTCACTCTTTGCCTAGTTGTTATTTTCTGTACTACATTTGCGATCCATAGTTGATCAGCTGTAGAGCATCAATAATCAATGTCTTTGTCACAATTCTTGAGGGCTTGGTTTTTGGTCTTCATTTTTGTGTTTTGAACATTTTTATGTGGTTTATGTTGAAGTCTTGCCATACTCAGTTCATTTCCCTGTGCTCATTATTAGAATGTTTTTGCCATAAGAGTTTTTCCTGTTGTATTTATGTAGTTTTTGAGTCTTGGTTCAGCTCCTCTGTCTTGGTTAGTCTCTTTCCGTTAGTTTTCTTGCTTCCATTCTGCCACAGCTGTACCACATTTCCTCTGATTAGTTCATCTGGTTCATTTGTAATAACCTTCAGTCTCACTGGTTCATTGCTGGAATCACTGCTCCACCTGTTAGCCTTTTCATTAGATGAATGCTGGTACCATTTCCTGTTCCATTGGAACTGCTTCATAAAGTTTTGTAAGTTATTTTTCATTAAACTTCTCACATTATAATGTAAAAAGCAAACGTGATTGCTTTGAAGGGAAAAAAAAAACATTGCACTTTACGTTTTCTGAACCAACAGTTAAAAAATGAACTATTTCTACTCATCATTGGTTGACTATATTTTAGTACGCAAGCAAAAATGATTGATTTGAATTAAATATTTTGTAGACAAGGAAAAAAAGTCTTTGCTTCCTCTGGTGTGCCTTATAGAGAACGATAAGTAAATAAATGGAGAAAAGAAAGAATGTTTTCCAGATTGTCTTAAATATTATATTTAGTAAATAAACATGATCATGCTTTATAAATGTAATATATTTATAGTAGTTTTATAAAGTTTTTCCAAAACTACTTCAGTATATATTTTTCCATGAGCATTAGGTTTTTGACTGTGTGTTAATTTAAAAAATATAAAGAAAGTTTATGTCTGGATAACATTTAAGTCAGAGTTTGATCTCTGACTCTTAGTTCAGCCTCCTTAACTTGCACAAAGCACTAAAACTGATGTTTCTGGAATTTAAATACACCAAACTGAACAACTAAATTCATTTTAAGTACCAATTCACAACAAATATATTTTTCTATCCTTTAATAGCGGCTTCAAATACAGTTACCAACAGCGTTTCCATTCAGACCTTATTTACAACTCCAAGTGTTGTACATTCCAACAATTTTATTTATTAACAAGCTTAACATTTTATTTATTTATTTTTGTTCTATTTTAGACCAAGTGAGGGGAATTCAAGTGAGCCAGAAGCGATTTATAGGTAAATGAAAACGTTCAGATTGAAACTAAGATGAATGTTTGAAAACGGAGAAATAAGAGGCAAAATGTACAACATAGGAAAAATATCACTGTAGTTTTAGATAATACTACAGTGATGGAGAGAAAAAACTGAAATATGAGTAATGAAGTAATGATTCTTTTGACTGACCAGCATGGAGTTTATTTCATATGAGTAAATTAATCAGCAAATAAGAATAAATAACAGTATTAATTAGAGCAAAAATAGAGGGGAGATTATGATTAAATCAAAGCCAGACAGATCTAGAGGAGGTAGAAGTGATCAGATAAATGATTCTAGAATCGGCATTTATTAAGCCTTATAACTAATGAAATATGTTACATCTAACAGTCTCAGTATTAACACTTTAGGACTTTTGTTGTTTTTACTCTGATCCCAGATGGCGCTGCTGATTCTACCTTAACCAGCTCCACTCAATGCGCTGAAAAACTGAACCACTTCCTTCTGAATCCATGACTGTTTAGTTTCTCCAAACTGCTGCGCCACCGCACATTTCTGCGCTGATCCAAACAGCGCAGTTTTATTTACACACCAACGCAACTTGAATCTTTTCCAACCATATGTTACAAATTTAATCTTTAAATGTGCTTCGTGAATTAGTAGCAGAAATAAATAAAAAGCAACAAAAATGGAGAGGCTGTGTGGAGAATCCGAGGCTGCAGCACAGTGACTATTCTGTGCTGCTCAGATTTGAACACTTCAAAGAAGCTTCAGCACCATGGACAGCGTTTCTCTCTCTTTCTCTGTTACACACACACACACACACACACACACGCACACACACACACACACACACACACACACACACACACACACANCACACACACACACACACACACACACACACACACACAAACAAACACACACACACTAGAACACTGAGCGTCTCTTCCGGACGCTCACTCGGCAGCTGGCTCAGAATCAGCTCCTCCCTCCTGTGTGGTGGCTTTTCCGACCAAAAGCTCCTCAGACGTGAACAGTTTCGCTGAGGAGCACTTTACTCCCCCTCAGCCCTTTCCCCCCGCTGTTCCCCCCCTCCTTGGAAAAACATCCAGGCGGACAACCGAGGCGTCACTTTCTGCATAGCGACCTGAGTGAGAGGAGTTGAGGTGTCGGATAATCAGGTCTCCAGTCGTCCTTCACCCGGATCTCTGTCAGCGATGGAGACTCGGGCTGGCACCCGCCCAGGCTCGCACATCTCTCTGGGTCTCTGGCTGCTGATCACCGCTCATGCCCTCCAACACGCCAGGGCGGAGATAAGTTGCGGATCTTGCCCGTCGCCTGTTCAACTTCACCGGGAGGAGCTGCAGCTGGCGCCGGGGGTGCGCTCCGACCCCGCGGAGGAGGCGGTTGAGGTCAGGGAACCCCGGGTTACCGGTCGGGAATCTGGGATGCTTGCTACTTCTGGCCCTAATTTTAGTTTGGATGAAGTTAAATCAGACGATTCCGAGTCTGGGGTGGCTGAGGATGCTGCGCTCTGGAGAGCCAAGAGGAGCGCTCCAGACTTTAGCGAGTTCAGCGACAGCGACTGGACCGGCCGGACCGCGCAGCTGGATAGCCACAAAGCCGGCCGGTCGGAATTCGGGTGGAACAGGCAAGATGGGAGAGGAAATACCCGGCAGGATGAGCCCAGGCTCAACAGCAGCACCTTCGCTCTCACTGGGGACTCTGCGCACAACCACGCCGTGGTCTACTGGACCGGACAAAACAGCAGCGTGAGTGCAGTTCCCTTCTTATCTCCCCCTGGTTGATCTGTGCGGATAAACTCCTCGCAGCGCACACTTTGTGCCGCTGTTAACAGGTGCACCTCCAGCTACAGATGCGCGCTGACGCACGCTGCCAGACCTGAGCAGCATCGCGATTTGCGCGCACCAAACCTCTCAGCCACTTCTTCAACTTCTTATTTTCTTTCTTCAACAATCGACTCAGCTGCTTTTTTCGCTCGCTCTCTATCTGCGTGTGGCCTTAAAGGCGCGATTAGGTTAAATATTTTATTTTGAGTGCGGAAATATTCAGAGCAGATCTGAGATAAGCGAATACATGATTCATTCCTCCCCAGCGATGCCAGCTTTTCAATCCAAATTAAGTGACTGGGGAGTGAGGGCGTCCTGAATTATTAAAGACGTTTCAGAGAAACTCTGAAATTCCTTAATATATTTAAATCGGAATCCATTATTATTATTATTATTATTATTATTATTATTATTATTATTATTATTATTACTATTATATTTTTTTCAGGGTTCCGTGAAAACGGACAAATCGGGCTTTACTTAGGATCCTCGTTTGGTTGTAAAAATCTGTTATCCTTCAGAATACAAAGATGCCAACCCCTGTTGCATTACCTCACATTTTCCAAAGGGAGTGTTTGGAGATTAAGTCCAGTTCTTATCTGCAATATTACACCGGGATTTGAGCATTATTCCATCAACTTCATGTAATCTGACATGATGCATCTGCTTCATCTTTGCCAGAATCATGAAAGAAAACAATTCATTTTCAGACTTGCATATTGGAAGCTCTGGGTCTTTGAGTGCAGCAGAAATGAGTGTTGAGGTCAAAGAGAAGTGCAGCATTATGCGCCTTTATATTTCTCCCAGCGCCACTTCACTGGTCTCAGTAATACGGAGCTCATTCAGAACCAGCCCTGCTCAGAAACCGGCTGAATACGCTGCAGCTCTTACTCCAATGCTTCTATTCCAGGAGGAGGATAATGAGCAGAAATAAACCCGAATCATTTTTACGCGGCTGTATCTGCTCAGCAGGAACCCAGGAGTTCTTCTTTCAGCAGCTTTATTTGTTGTTATGGCTGCTCTTTTTACTCCATTAAAATAAGAGCAAAATGTAGCACATTCAGTCTTATCTGAGCTGATTATGGCAGGGTCAGTGAACTTTTTTTAACCCGCAGTGAAGACCAAGGGGGCTGTGTG
>NW_006800056.1:599419-601787 GCF_000485575.1 Poecilia formosa | reverse complement strand
GTGAGGGGTTGTGAAGGGCCCCTGCCCCTAAGGTTTGAATGCTCACGGTTTATCTCTGTTTTGAAGTTTCTTTTTTCGTGGTGAAAATCAGGATAAATGAGGACAGAAGCAGAGATCGTCCCTCTGCTGCTGCTGGTGCTTCAGTTTAAAGCTGTTTAACAGTACAATGCCCTGCGGAAGTAATAATAAAGTTGTTGACATTTTGTGACATTACAACATAAAGGTCGATGTAATTTGGGGGTTGTGTAAGATGCCAACACAAAGAACAGCATAACTAGTAAAGTGATATATATTTTTCTTTATCAAATAAAAATCAGAAAACTGAGGCGTGACACTGCAGGTACATCTCCACACTGAAATTCCTCTTTGGCTCGATCTCAGATTGGCAGGACAGAGAACTGCTGTTACCCCTTGGACTCTGAGTTGGATTTGGTCTGGACTTTGATTAGACCATTGTAGCAGATATATGCTTTAACTGCAGCATTCTGTGGAAGCTCTCATGTTTAGGGTCAATGTCCTCTTGGAAGGTGAACCTCTATACAGAAGCTGGTTAGCTACATGTGCCGAAGACCTAATTGTATAATTCCCTTCAATAAATCAAGATTGCATTAAGTGTCAAAGTAGAGATACTAGAGATAATTGGAGTAGAAATCTGGTTTATGACCCTTTTCAGCCTCTGAACAGGTTTTCGTATGCAGCTCCATTAATCTACTCATTAACTCTAACCAGCTTCATCCCATTGCTGAAGACAGGCCTCCTGACAGCAGGATGCTGCCACCACCTTGAGTCACAGTGAGGCCGGCATGTTCAGGTAACGATAAACCTTTAACTTTGGTTTCCTCTGACCTTAACACCGTCCAACACATTTGATTTCCCTACATGCCTTGTGTTGAACTGCAAACAGCTCGTTTGGGCAGTCTTGTTGCCTCTTTTCCAGAATAGCCAGATTCTTGGTGGCGGTGCCAGCAGAGTCTCACAGTTAAGCGTTGAATCTCTGCAGCCTCCCAAACCTTACCGCCTCCATCTTGGCTGCTTCTCTGAATCGGGCTCTCGCTGCCCAGACGGTCGGTTTGAACGGACAGTCATGTCTTCGTAGGTTTTAGAACCGTCACAGAACATCTGGATTCATATTAAGAATAAATTACTCAGAGATTATTTAATAATTATCCTGCAGGCAATTGCGAAAGTGAATGTCTGAATATTTACCCCCCTTCTGAGATTTTGATGTCCAAAGAAATGTTAAAAATTCAGCTTTGTTTTGCTTTTACTTTCTAATTTTGCATTATTGTGTCGAGGAATGGACTGAAGTCTGTAGTTGTGACAAAATGTAGAACAGTTGATGAGCTATGCGCACTTTTGCAGTGCGCTATAGTAAACATAAATTCCCAGCTGACAGGCAGGACTTAGTGGATGGATGGTGACCATCTTTGTTTGGTGGGTTTAACCTTTCCTGTCAGCTTGATCTGAAGGAGAGGAAACGCCACAGGCTGTTTGGTCGGACCAAACCTCCTCAGGTGCCGTTTGCTCCAGATGGAAGCAGCTGTTCCACAGCATGCCCTTGTCTTTCACTTCATGCTGTACATTCATTGTGAAATGTGACATTCTTTTTCATTTCTAAGGTATTACTTGTCAAGACAGACTGAAAGAATCTTATTTTTACCAAGTCTTAAAATGAGGTTAATCCAACAAGGAATAAACAAGTCAACATCACATCTGCAGAAACCTGTAAAGAATCCAAGTCCTTGTCTTCATGTTCGATATCATCCAGGCTCTGCAGCACACACTTTCACTGGACACCATCAGCGGTTTGCTGCTGTGGAACTTATAAGACCATGTTAAGATGGAAAGACATTAGCATTTACCTTAAAGAAGCAATGTCCAGTTGTGGTTCTGAAAATCAAGGATCTGCAGTGGCCCAGTCAAAGTTCAGACATCAAACTAATTGCAAATGCTGAAAGAAACCTGTGTAATTGCTTAATTTTTATTCCTGGGTCAACTCATCTTTATCATTGTTTGAACCATAAAACATTAAAATGTAAAATTCCTAAAAGCTGATTGATTTTATCAGTAACAGATGTGGTGTTACTGAAACGCTTCCTGATTATTCAGCCATAAGCATCCAAATAAAAAAAGGTGATGTTGGCAACTTAGGTCCCTTAATCGTTGGGCTGCAGGTTGGTTCAAGCCCCCACTCCTTCTTTCTCTGACTTTGTGTCCTTGGGCCACCACTTCGACCAGGTGGGCGGTCAGAGGGCCCAGGGCCGCCGGAGCACGGCGGTCAGAGGGCCCAGGGCCGCCGGAGCCCGGCGGTCAGAGGGCCCAGGGCCGCCGGAGCACGGCGGGCAGACGGCCCAGGGCCGCCGGAGCC
>NW_006800056.1:594711-599094 GCF_000485575.1 Poecilia formosa | reverse complement strand
CGGGGCCACCGGATCACGGCGGTCAGAGGGCCCGGGGCCACCGGAGCACGGCGGTCAGAGGGCCCGGGGCCGCTGTGGCCACAATGTGTGAAATAATGAATGTCTTCTGAAACACATTGAGGTCCTCTGGACCTAATAACATGCTACACAAGTTTACCATATGATTAATATTTAAATGGCTTTATATTCTGAAATACTGAAATGTAAAACATGTAGAAAAAAGGAAATGAGTTATGGAGCAAACAAACTGCTGGACATAGAAGGTTCCTGGTTTTATTCCTGACCAAGTTCTGACTTTGACTTTGTCTCAACCAGGTCTTTAACTCGACGGTCACCATTACAGGCATCTGACTTGGTGGACAGTTGGGGTTCTTGGTTAGCTTGTGGTGGTTGTGTGTCAGATGACATGCTCATGGATTAATTTCTAATAAATGTTTTGAACATCGTGTCTGATCAAATCACATGAAATGCTTCCTTTGCCAGTTTCAGAGTTTGGTATTAGCTTTTCAATTTTTAATTTTAAAGCATCCAAATCTTAGTCTAGTAGTTCTTCTTGGCATGGCCACCCTGTAACAGGACCAGAGCATTTCTATTATTAAAACACAACTTTGCTGCCATTTTTAGAAAGCCACAGAGTGGGCCACATGGTGCTTTGTGCACCACTTTCTCAAAAATAGCTGCTGGCCTGCAGAGTTTTCTCTTTGTTCTATTGTAACACAAAAACAATAACAGGGGATCAAACTTATCATCCACAAGTGCAACTCAATTGAAAAGTGGATTTATTTCAGTAATTCAATTCAAGAAGCCATTACTGCAAGAGCAACATAAAAGGCCAAAATGCAGTTTTCAGATGCACTCAGAGACAAAGATTGAAATGTTTGGAGACATGTCCTGTTATCTAAAACTGAAGCGTTTGGCCATCATTGTATTTGAATGAAAAAAGTTAACAAGCCTGGGAACCATGTGCCAACTGTGAAGAGGGATATCATGTTGTGGGCGTCTTGCTGCAGGAGGGACGGTAGCACTGCACATGAGGAAAGGGCATTATGCGAAACCACTGAGGTCAAAGACAATGGAAGCTAAAGCTTGGAACTAAATGAACAATGACCCCACCAATACGACGTATTGACTCCAAAATATTCACTGAAAACTATTTATTTTCTATTTCTATTTTTTTTTCTTGTTATTCAGCATATCTAAAATACCAGACAAAAAAATCATGTCAAGCTGAAATATGTTGGCACAATGCTGCTTGTCACACTGTAGGCTGGCATTTGCATTTGCATGCTAATATATACACACACACACACACACACACACACGGAGCACATGCATAAAGCTAAGGTTGAAGGAAATGACTCGTTAGGGAGCGCCCTCTTTAGGGCGTTTAGCATAGAGGCCAACAAAGGGAACTACAAGCTGCTTGATGCCATTTTGCTCTGTTAGCCCATAATGATAGCATGAGCAATGGACCAGCTGTATTTTTGTATTAATAAATGTAATTCATGAATTCAACTCACTGAGTCTTCTTTGACATCATACGTCGATAAATGGAGAAAGGCTAATTCTCCTACACTATTAAAGTAGCTAATTATGGGAGTTTTTAGAGGTGAGCTCAGGTATTGCATATCTTAGCTATTCTCTGGAGGATGTGGCTCCTGACCAGGGGTCCAATGTATCACCAAATAGTTACAAGGTGGTTGAGGGCAGCTGAGTCCATGTTGTTGATTAGCTCTGATCTCAGTGAAGGTCAGTTTGGAAAGGTGTAGGAGCAGTGGGCCAAAATTACAGTAGTTTTATGAGCAACATTTCACAGAAACTCAATCACTCATCCAGCTTTAGAGGCAATTCTGCCAGGTATTTAAAAAATGTGCGTAAATTTCTAAATTCGAAGGATGTTTACAGTTTCTTTATTCTGGCATTTAGCAAGTAAAACATACTTTGGGTAATCCTAATTAAAATAAATTAGGGGTTTAGTCTTGGTGAGAAGGAAACATTTTGCGTCTCTTCATGCAGTGAGTATCTGGTTTCAGCTGCGTGTTTGTTTCAGTTCGATGGTTATTCATCAAGATGCAGCTGCAAGTTTTGTTTTTCCTTTTGGGTCCAAATGTTGAAATCTGAACACTGAGGAGGTTTATACAGTTAAAATTTCAGCGGACCCAATGGCAAACACAAAACTCTCTGATGAATCACTGCAACAGTCATACGCATGTTTTAAAGTGCTGACAAAATGCTGAAAACTGACACAAACTCATACAGGCATGCTCTGGAGGGCACAGGCCCCATTCCACTGACCTTTAGTCAACATGCCAATCCCCCGCACCATGCTCGACCATTCCACCGCCCCAGGCCCAAATGCCAAAAATATAAATGCAGCTGAATGTGACTTGCAGCCCTTTTTGGTTGACTGACCACAACATGGAACATAAATTCACAACCTCTCTGGTCCAGAGACTTCCCCTTAGTCGCGTTTCATGCGGGCCGGCCGGCCGTGTCTTGCAGCGCTGCTACCTGTGTGCTGTAGTGGGCTCCCAGGGGGCTTGTGGTGCGTCCTCTGAGGCGTGCACACTGGGCTAATGCACTCTCACTATCTCTCAGTGCTTGTCCAACTGGCTGTCTTCACCCCCAGCGGTGGTGAAGACAGCCTGCTGTCAGTCCTGTCCTCATGTCTGCCTCGGGCTGCTGCAGGTTGTGTTGGAGGCCTTGCCTCGGATCATATAAGGGTAGCCATGTTGAGACTGGCTGTCATTTACAATGCTGATTAACATAATTCAGATGAAGCGTCCCTGCGGCGATGTGCCAGGCTCTCTCCTCAAGTGTTTTTGAGTCACTGTAGCCTCTCAGCCCCGGCAGTCATGAACATAATGGCATTGTGAATGACAGCTTGAAGACAAAAATGGATAGCAGTGTTATCCTGAAACATTCATCTCTTCTCTGGGAACCTTGAGATCGCCTCTCGACAGCATATTCAAAACAAATCTGTCCCTTTCATCGCTTTTGGCTGCCACAGCTTCCCTTACTTCTTTGAATTCGCTCGACGTGTTGCGGCACGTGCCGCTCTCAGCGTTGTCAGTGTGCTTCAAAAAATCAGCGTGACGTGCAACAGATAGGTGAAAGACTGAAGAGGTCTTTTTAAACGGTAGAATCACGGCGAGGCAGGTCATCCATATCTGGCAGGTCATCAATAGAGCTGACTGTGTGTTTGAAATTCCCAAATCCCCTTTTTGAGCAGCAAAGGAACCCATGCAGACTCTCATGAGCAACATTTAAAGTCACAAATGTCACACGGCAGAGACAGCCGGGCTGGTGTGAAACCTTAAAGGCTCTTTTCTCTGCAGGTTATTGGATTCTTCCAGAGCAGGTGTCCATGAATGATCTGGTTTTATAGAAATAAAAGGAAAAAAACCTGTCTGCTCCAGATATTTTTGTTGAACACATAAAATCTGGCTGGCTTTCATTTGCATCCGATGGTCGTTTAAGAGTTTTTCCTGTGAGGAAAGTAAAAGCTCAGACGTGCTAACAAGCAGCATGCTGGAGGCCTAAACGACTTCCTGCTTCCTTCCCATTAAACCACTTCTCCTTTAGGACTGAGGAATATTAATACTTCATGCTGGTTTTTCCTTTATTCCTCTGCTGCTGTGGTTTCATGTTCTGAGACGTGAAGCCACATGTCTCAGTCACAGACAATCTAAAAAGATCATGTGTATCTTTTTAGAAATGTTTCTGCTCAAATGCAACCAAAGAAAATGACTGAATTGACTCCTGGTCCAGCTAATGAGCCATTTATTTGACCTGGGTGTATCGAATCAGGATAACAACTAAAAGTTGCAGGTCCAGGCCTTAAGGACTGACTTTGGACGTTTTTGTTCTAAAGAAAAGAAGAATATCACAATAAAACTCCACTGATTTATCTTGTATCCTCCACATCTCAGGGCTCTGATTCCTTCTATGTTGTGTCTTCAGGACTTCTAGCAGTGGGAATGCCAACAAGCTCATACATTAATGCTCAGCAGCATCTCTTTGTCATTTTGAAAGCAGTTCTACTGTCCAGTGGCAGGCATTACTTAGAGGAGATGAGGGTGAAACACTAGAAAACAGCCAAGAGTTACTGCCAATATAAAGATTTCTCTACTGACGTTTTTCAGATTTTTTCCTTCTGGATGGATGTTAAAACACTCTTGACAGTTTTTCCTCAAGGTTGAAATCCAGTTTTCTGTATTTACCACAAATCGTCATATATATATATATATAAAAAAAAAAAAAAATCCCCTCTCACCCTCCATGGGTGGTCTCTTTCATCCTCTGAGCTCGGGTCCTCTACCAGAGGCCTGGGAGCTTGAGGGTTCTCCTGCAGTATCTTGGCTGTGCCTAGAACTGCACATT
>NW_006800056.1:582883-592651 GCF_000485575.1 Poecilia formosa | reverse complement strand
TATATAAATTCTCAGTTGTGTAAAATTCATCAATGCACAGTATACATTTTGTTTTCCTTTTGTTCCTATTGATTGCTTTTCATTTGTACCTCCTATTACTTTGCAGCTCTGTAGTAAATTGACTGAATTGTGACTCTGGATCTCTTTCTGCTGTTGTGGTCAGGCTGATGCTGCTCCTTCACCTCCTGCTCCCATCCTGCATAGCTTTAAAAGCTCACATCACCCTGCTGTACAGTCAGAATAACCTGTGAAGGATGTGTCATGAATTACATAATTTGGCCACAGTTCAGGCTGTGATTTCAGCCGTGCAGAATGAAAAGTAAAAAGGTTCCGTGTGGGATGAGGAGCATTAGCTAATTACATAAGTTCTAAAATAAAACAACACTACACGCGTCACTTTCAACAGCATCCAACCTACATGACTGCACGCACAAATAAAGCTCCTTTCTTCTGTCAGAAGGTAAGTAGGTCAGAACATGTTCAGCATTTTGTGATTCCTGCTAAAGGTCACCTGATCCACTTAGCAGAGCCACGCTGGAGTAAAACTCTCCTAGCCACAGAAGCGCCACTACATTCAGGAAGCCATTGAGATTCCTGCCAATCAGGATGCATTGCACCTGCACCTGCAGCGTGGCATGGATCTCAGATCACATCAAACTGCTAAAAGGCTTTCGAGCAACGTGTAAAGTAGGAACCCAGCCGGCCCGAGCATCGGCTTTAAAAGGCTGCGTTCGCCAAACCTAATGGCCTCGTTATGCTTCCTGTATGATTGCCACAGCGGCTGCTGGGGAGGAGCCTCGCCTCGACTTCAGAGTGTTGAGTGTAATCACACGCTTGGCCACTGATCCTGGTTCGCAGTACAAGGGTGCTGACATTATTTGTGTGTGAGAAGACGTGTGTGCACAGAGCCAAAGTCGTAGCACTTCAATGTCAGATTGGATTAAGATTCACTGAAAAAAACACTTTTCCACTTATGTGTTAAGCAATACATTTTCTTTTACAATGCAGAAAAATCACGAGTTTCACATTTGCAAGATGTGTCAACATGTGATCACATCTGAATAACCATGAACATTAAAGCTACTATGACACATTTACATTGAGAGCATTTTGATCATATAACTGTGAAACCTAAAGGATTACACCTGATGCTCATGTGACTGTAAGCTATTGGAATATTAGTCATGTCTAAACCAAAGTGACAGTTAATAAACCTAAACAGAGCACACTGCCAGCTCAGCTCTCTGCTGCACTACAAATGCTAATGCAGAGGCAACATAATCATTTGATGCATGTCTGAGTTTTGAAGTTTTTGGAAAAACTGCTAAAAATCCAGAAATCAAGGAAATCTGATTGCATGATTTTTTTTAAATAATTAGTTGTATTGCACAAAATAAGTATTTGATTTCATAATAAAGTAGAAGTTAATATTTGGTTTGTGAAGAGAGGTTGGATGCTTCCTCCGTTCTTGACCTGCAGCAGGGGTTGTGGGACCGCTCCTCTCCTCCCGCCCATTGTGTCGCGTCTGCAGGTGCACAGTTAATAATAATCACTCCAGAGCCACCAACTCAGCAGCTTTGTTGCTATATTTAGCAACTAACCCTCAGATTAAAAAAAAAATCTATATCTGCAAAGATCAGAACGGGCAGGTCAGGTTTTATTAAAGATCCGTGATCGGTCAGAAAACTGGAATCGGTGCAGCTCTGGTTTCTGCTGGCTGGGAGCCTCAGCCTCTAATTCAGACATGCTTCCCTCCCACATGACTAAAATACTATATTTATTACACACAGTGATCACTGAAGGAGGCAGAGGAGTAATCCTATATCTCCACATGTGAAAGAGTTCATTCATTCACCACAGACGAGGACAGTGGCTCGTTTTTCATCCAGATTTTGCTCGGCTCAGGTTAAACATTCATGGAATACTGAGTTTTTAGACGGCCTCATCCCAGAGGCACAGAGCACATTGACCTCATCCACCTCCATATTTATTTTTATAAAGTGAAGAACGGTGCCTTGTAACCTTAATGTCCTCTATGGTTGAGGCGAGAGGCCAGGCGAAGAGGCCGTAATGATGTCACCGGATCCGTAGATCGCACGCTGTGCCTCCACGTCTCTGTCCGGCTCTTCCTCTTCCTCACTTAAAGGAGGAAAAAGACAGAAACGTTCACATTCACACTCAGGATCACGTCTCACTCCGTCAGTTGAGAGCCTCCCCTCCTGGAGGGGGCCGTCATTGATAGAGACTAATGTTGACACGTCGCACCCCAGGACCTGCAGTCAATTAACACATTGTCTAATTAAAGTGATCTACTGGTTTATCTATGAGAGATTGAAAGTGGCTGTGAAATGAATCCACGCTGCATTAATTTTACAATCAGGTCTGCTTCTTTATTTCCATTTGGATTTTAATGGTAATAACCTGCGTTAGCATCCCGTCCCATTATTGAGCAGATGCTGAAAGCATCTCTCACTGATGAGTTTGTGAATCTGAATGTGATCCTGTTAAACAGCCTGATTGTCTGAAACATCCATAAGTTTTCACCAGGAAGTCGTCGTTGACTAAGCAGTCCTGTTATTGGTTGCTTTTACATGTCTTATAATTCCCTCTGAGGAGAAACATATTTCCATTTTTCTCACAGTAATTGTGGTTTACATAGCAAGCCGCCATGCCGAGATGCCTTTAGAAATGTAATTACGCCGCAGGACTCGTTTGGCTTGTGTTGCAAGGACGTCTCAAATATAAGCCTGTCTCATACAAGACAAAGTGAATCATCATAGATATCAATTAATTATTAATCCTTCAACACTTCTATAGTTGTTTTTTTTTCCTTTTTATGATGCTGCTGAAGACAAACCAGTAACTCCACTGGCCAAGACAGGCTAATGATTCCTTTGAATAGAAATGTTACAGCCAGCTCAGGAATGCATCATTTCATTTCCATTAAGGGACCTCTGTTATAAATGTATTCATCCACTCCATAGCAGAGCATGATATGTTAAAGGTCTAGTTAAAGCTCAGGTTTCATAGTGAAGCAGAACTTGGTGGTGGGAAACATCTCAGGTAATCTGAAGGTTATGAAGGAGCTGCTCTGGTGTGTGGTGGTGAAGATGAAGATCTTTATTCACTGGCCTAGTTAAATCCCAGCCTTAGCCTGTAGACCACAACTGAAAGAATGAAATCCCCAGTGAAAGCACCTGGCATTTGTTTGGATCATGAAACGATCTGTGGTATGAAGAGGAAGGAGTTTGGGGAATTGCATCACAAGCTCATCATTTAGATGAGATGGAAAATATTTTGTCTGTTAAATGGAGGATCCACTTCAGTCCCAACCTGAACTCTATTAACTCACTTTGGCTGCGTTCACACTGCAGTCTGAAGTGACCTAATTCTGATTTCTTTTTTGCCATAATGCGGCCGGTGTCTGATCTTTCCAGGACCGTCTGAACAACACAGGTTGGACTATTTTTGAAGGGTCTCAGTCTGTCTGGGCCTCTAACCGCCAGCAGAGATGATTTTCCACAGTAACTCTTCCTGGATTACACCATCAGTTGTTAGCCAGCTCTGCTGTTCCACCTCGTTTGCATTTGCTGCTTCTCTCTAAATTCCTGTTTGGTTGGAGGAAGATGCTGGAGTTGGGGATGAGATCGTAGGCCTTTATGAACGATGGAAGAAATGTTTGAACGTCCTGCTTCTCTCTCTGCTCAGCAGCCATGAAGCATCTTTTTAATCTGAGATTTGAAATGTTATTACTTCCTGTTTTTGGCCTTTTAACCCTGATTTCATTAAAATAGGCTTTTCTTTGCTGTAATTTAATTCACGTTTTCTTCACGCTGATAGCAGAACAAACTATTTTTATTATGATGTTAAGATTTTTCAACAGGGAGTTTTATTTTAGCATCTCTGTGAGGTGACACCTGGATTCAGTAGAAAACTTGAATCCTCAGAGGACTGAAGCTTTTGTTTTTCTGCTCCTTGTCACTGTTTGTTGTCTGCAAACAAATATGAAGTGATGACATTGACCTGCAATCCACAGACCTGCAAATCTTGTGTACTTGTTTGTAACACGAGTGCTGATGGGAAACATGGACAAACTTCCTGTTTAAACCTGTATTAGATGTCAAGTCCTCCGGTATCAACATACAAACCCAGCAAACAAAATGAATTGTCAGATTTTGCTTATTTTCCTGACAAATAAAGCCTCAGCTCTTCTGGCTTCCCCAGTGGGTCATTTGTTTGCAGCAGGAACATGAAACAGGAGGAGAAACTGCATCCAAAACCTGC
The DNA here is from genome assembly GCF_000485575.1 of Poecilia formosa. Lineage (NCBI taxonomy): Eukaryota > Metazoa > Chordata > Actinopteri > Cyprinodontiformes > Poeciliidae > Poecilia > Poecilia formosa. The sequence continues at coordinate 588,367 of NW_006800056.1, read as the reverse complement.
TGTAAACTGATCCAATCACACACAGCAAAGCAATAATGAGAGAGAAAAGCTGAGTTTTCTTCTGCTTTACAAGAACCTCGACAGCTAAATAATTTGTCCTGCTGCTGTAACAAAGTTGTCGCCAAGTGGCCACACCTCAGTCACCACATTCATCTCCCTGTTTGACTCCCAGCAGCTGGAGTTAAGGTTGTTCAAGCAGTAATGTTGAGTAATGAGCGGCAGCACAAGCTGCTAAATAAACGGCCTCGGTTCTAGAGCAGGTCCGGTTCTGCCTGCGTTGGCAGCACAGTGACTTCCTGCAGAAACAAAAATAATCATGGGCCAGTTTTTCTTTTTTAAATTGGAGCTTTGTCTGCTTGGTGGTGGTAGTTGTATTGAAACAATGTCCTTAAACTTCTTTGCCTTTTGTTAACATTTAATCTTTCCATTTCCGAATTTCTGGAATTGTTTTCAGCGCCAACATTGGACTTTCTTTTCCCAATATCCCTCAGTGAAGGTTGCCACAGTGCTGCCCCAGTCCTGTCATCCAGAGACTGATAGTGGGCCTTTGTAATCAGTTGTGCTGTGTATTATTCCCGGAGTGTTATAGACCTGCAGGCTCCCATGAAAATAAGCCAGGTAACCGCTTAGTGACTGAGACTCTTTGTGATGCTGAATTTCCTTTTGGTTTCGGGGCAAAACAAACATGCAAACATCATATTTTAGGTAATAAATGGGAGGAGGAGCAGAAATAGACAAGATTTTAATGTGACTAGCGGAAAATCTTTGTTTTACAACATGAGCCAGTTATGCTGCTGCTCCAATCGTCCTGAAAGGACAAATTAAAGCACCAGCCTGCAATGGGGAGAGCAGCACATGCAAAGCTACCTAAAGTTTTACATATTTTAGGTGTTTACATGCAAAATTTACATTTAATGAAAGTAGGATTATTAAATTACTGAGAACTTCTCAGACAAATGTCTGATTAGTGAGGCTGATCAGCTCTCCTGCCTTATTAAAACTCATTTTTATTGTTTCTGAATCCCTGCAGAGAATCTAGATGAGTGCAGGCCGTGGTGCTCAAGTTTGGACAAATCTACCCCCTTACAGCAACAACCAGTTTTCAGCAGTCATGTGACTTCATCATTGCAGATGTTTCTGTTTTTTTATTCCTGGAAGGTAATGAAAGGATGGAAGGATAAACTCTAAACTTATGTGTTTCTCATGATTTAAAAACAGCTTTGGCCATTTCATCACTGTAACATTTTTGAACTTATTTGAAGTTTGAAGATACTCAGTGTCTGGTCTTGGACTAGGCCATTGCAGCACTTTGTTTCCTTTTGTTTTTTAACTGTGTTTTGGGATAATCAGATTATTTCCGTATTGATCAGCTGGTGATCAGCTCTAAATGTAATATTGCCCTCCTGATAAGAATCACCTTTGCTGCCTTCCTCCCTCTAACAAGGTGCAAACGGCCCCCGCTGAGTCACACAGCATGTTTGTGATAGCAGCCATATGCCGAAGCCCTTTTAATTATTGCACATTATCCCAGCCGTGTCAGACTGTTGCAGCGGGAGCATTAGCTCCAGCACGACCTTTTCATCAGGACAAACGTATGAAAGCAGAAACAGGCAGAAAACTGTAAAATGGCAAAACTGGTGAAATTAAATTCCTACACGACTTTAAAAAAAAGAAAATATGCTGCACACCATGTCTGTTCGTGTCTAACAGCCTGTTCTCCGTGGCCTGACCCCAGCTCTCAGTTTAACATCAAATATGTTATTGTGTAATGTGTAAAAATAAGTCGGTTGCGTAAAACGTAATGAATTATGAATAATGCCCCTTTTCTTTGTGTGGCCGGCTCAGGCTCTGGCCACATCAGTTATGTTGAAGTGGATTGATCTCATTTCAGAGGCTGTTCCAATTTTAAGCATGTCAGCGTAAAGACATAATGGCATTTAAATGAGACGACGCAAATCGAAGCCCTGATTTGTTGCAGACAGAGAGCTTCGCAACAGCTTTGTTTAATGAATCCAGTTCACTGATTCTGACTCACCTTTTCATTTGTTCTGCACACGATGCTGCATGTCAGGCCAGTGAGCTCCATCTGAGCAGGGACAGTCTGGGATCTGCAGCAGTGACTGATGGCTTCATGAAGCTGCACACATGCTTCCTGCTCCGCATTTATCACATAAACTCCAGGATTAATTCTGGGAATACAGATGAGGAAAGTGGAGCTTGCGTCGCATAATTAACATTTTCAGACGCAGAACCAGGAATAAAGTCGGCACTGCATCATCTGGAGCGGTGAGATGGATGATGGGAGGGGTGTTGAGGGAAACTAGGCCTCCTCAGGACCCCACTGAGTAGCTTTACAGAAATCCAGCCCAGGTGATTATCACATTGTACCACAGAAGCAAAGCTGCTTTTTTCCTCCAGCAGTTTAAATTTATAATTTTTCAGTTTAACTATTCCTACCTTTTTAACTCCATGTTGCTATGTCACAACAACAAAACTATTGATTAAGTATTTTATTTGGATTTTATATGATTGGCCAACATAAAGTCATTTAGATTTTTGCAAGACAAAAATCAAAATGTTGGAAGTTTTCAAACAACTTTTGAAATAATCCACAAAATGTGTGGTGGACGTATCCAGTCACCTTTCAGTAAATAGTCTGCTTGTCATTTATGAATCCAGCTGTTCTGTTTCTGGCTTCAGAGGTTCAGTAGAGACCAAGCAGCATGGAGACAGAGGAACCAGCAGGCGGGTCAGAGACGGCGTTCTGGAGAACTTCTGAACCAGTATCCCAAGCTCTCTGTAAGGAAATGCAGCAGATTGCAGATTTACTCCTCCTGGATGTGGAGCGACAGTGGAAAGGAAAGAAAAAACCTCCATTAGAACCAGAACCTGACTCAGGATCAGGGTTACAAAAACCCTGAAGCACTGATACAGTCAATTTTAGATCTCAGTCACCACAGAAGCTCAGCTGTGGGAGAAAGACGGGGTTCAGCACTGAATGACAGGGTCAAAGGTCATCTACAGGAGGAAGTTGTTGGCAGCAGAAGTTCAACTGATGCCGCCTTCAGGAAGGAATCACAACCCAACAGAACCAGATCAGGTTTAGCCTCTATGGAGTAACATACATTAAGGTTAAATGTTGAAATGAGTAGTAGGAGCATGTAGAGTAACAACAGAGAGTCCTTCAACAGCCTACAGCCCTGAACACCTGGGAAATGCTGCTGGCAGCATCATACTGTGGTGTTTGGAGAATGGATGGAGGTAAATCCTGGAGAGTCCTGGTGGAAAACCAGCTGGAGGACAGAGCACAACATCATCATCTGTTAAAAAGGTCTAGTTAAAGTCCATAACTATCTCCAACTGAAGGTCTTTCATTTAGAAAACATTTTAAGAACCAACATTTCTTTTCCTTTTGACTTCCTAGTTATGTCCTAGTTTGTGTTATCTTCCAAATAAAATCCCAATAAGTACACTGAAGTTTATGGTTGTGACTAAATCTAGAAAAGTTAGAGACGTGTGGATCCCTTCCAGAGGCCGAACTGCAGGATTCCCTCCCAGGTGATGATCTCTTATCACTGCTGCTTTTTCTCACTGTGTCCGTCCACCGCTGGATCCTGCAGGCTGAACGCCACACTGCCTTGAGCAGAGCGCTGGTGCTCAGTCATCTTCCTGCAGTCTGACAGCGCTCAGCAAACAAGTGTTCCCAGCGGCCGGCTGGCGAGGCGTCCAGCCTGCAGCGAGACTCTAACTCCTCCAGCCGTTCCCCTGGATCCACATTCTCCGGCTGCCTGCCGGCTGCTCCGCAGGCAGTGCCTTTGTCCATCACTAGAGGGAGCGGGCAGCCCTAAATATAATGCAGAGTAATATCAGGCATTGGACCAGAGGACAAATGGAGAAGTGGAGAGACGAGCAAACGATGTAGGAAGAGTTTGGAACCCCAGAGGAGGATGTGGAGGAGATCCAGAGTGGACTGGATGGATGCCTCTGGACTAATCCTGCAGAGACATAAGTCAGAGTTTTTGGCAGATAAAAAGAGTGATTAATGGAGACGGTGTTTACTTTGTGTCTCTGTTATGAAGTGTGGCAGAAGTAGTGAGACAGATGGATGCAAACATGACAGCATGTTAGGGTCACTTCCACTTCCTGGAAGTCTCTCAGTGCAGCGACTTCTGCAGGGTTTCAGGATGAATATCAGAGTTCCTCCCAGATCCGGCTCTGCTGGCTGCAGCCCAGACCCTCATGCTCCTTTCAGTTCTCACTTACCACACGCAAAATCCGCTGTCAGACAGCACGGATGATCGGCCTGGTCAATGTTTGACTAGCTTTTATTTTAGTCATCACTATGAGGAGATGAAGGTGCAGCCAAATCTGAGCCTGAGGAAACGGCACAGCGTGTGACTTCACGGCCATCCCTCCTCAGAGAGAGGTGTGTCAGCTGTGTTGGTCAGTTTGCTCACTGACCCGATTATTTTGTCTGATGCAGGACACAGAGCATCCACAGCCAGCTTTAAATTTCAGTTTTTTCCACTCACCCTGAGAGAATAGGTCAAAACAGATTCTGTGAATCACCGACTGCGCCTTCAGAGCGCCACATGACCAAAGGTTCCCGTTTAAAAAAGAGCTGAGGGCCAGTTCACAGAGAAGCCAAGTCAGACCTCCTGGGTGCTGCGGAGCAAATCTGGTTAATGAAAAAATGAAATCATTCATGGTCCTGAAGGCGCGGTCATATCTGCTGAACCCACTGGACTCCAGTCCTCCAGGATCCATGTGGACTGGATGCATCCATGTTGATCCTCCTCTGGATTAAAGCAGCAGAATTCACAAAACACAGGAGACACAAACAGATGGAGATCAGTTTCTTCTACTTTTGTCAAATTGTAACAAGAAGCGATCAAACAGGGTTTTATTAATTATTATGTGAGAAAGAATGAAGTCATTAATGAGCGATGCTGCACATTGTGACATTACATCCCTGTAACTGACATAAAAGCATAAAAACATTGATTAAAGCTCAAAATACGACTAATAAATGTTTAATATATTCTATAAATACAGAGCGCTAGCTTGTAAAACCATAATTTAAACATTTTATATAAAACTCTAACTAAATTCTGTTAGCTTCACATAATGACATAAGGGTCTGTGCATGTCTGATCTCTGCAGTTCTTTCACCTTTGACCCCACTTTGTAAAGCCCACAGTCACTTTTTCTCATTTTTCCCCCCACACTAAATTTACCAGTCGCCCTTAGCAGACGGTATTTTTTCTGCATGACTTGAGTAAAAAAAATCACTTCTGGTTTTTAAGAATTCAAGGCTACTGACTCTGGCTGTAATCTACATAAATATATATAATTGTTGGCATATTTTTACATAAATGCATACATAGCATCTTATTTAAGCATGAGCAAACTGTGTCCCTGCAGAGGGACGTTATTATGTAACTGTGTCCTGACCGGCCGTGTGGCAGACAGGACAGTGGAGAT
>NW_006800056.1:568290-582590 GCF_000485575.1 Poecilia formosa | reverse complement strand
CCCCACCCAGCACTTGGAATGACAGAGCAGAGCTTTCCCTGCAGCTGCATGCAGAGAGGTTGTCAAGTCGAGTTCAAAGGTCAGAGGAAGTTCGGTTACCAGCATCTCCCTGCTGACAGTGATGGGCCCTGTGGGAGGTAAAGATTTCATATGAAGGGGACAAGAGAAGTTGGAACATGATTATTAATGAAAGACCTGCATGTTTGTGTTATATTTCAATTGTTTCTTAGGACAGTTTTTATTAATCTGAGAGTTAAAATCAGGATCAGAATTATCAGATTATCAGATGATTTCTGTTTTCTACCTGGACACATGCAGAACAATGCAAACTTGTTCAGCTATGTTAGAAAATAATCCATCAGCTTTCTTATCTGCTGGCTGTGATGAAGGCTCGGTCCATAGCGGTTCTGTTCATGGCTGGAGCATCAGAGAACGACGCAGGCTGGTGGAGGAGCTTCTGAAAGACTGCATGCAGAATAGAGGGGAGTCTGGGGAGCGATATTTTTTGCTCTGCTGCGTGGACTCATCATGGAGTGGGTTATTCAGCCGTGTGGAAAGTATTCTACCAGGAGGGACACAGAGTGCCAACAGACCAGATTACCGGCTCTCAGCAGAACTGGAAGCACTCTGAAACAAGTGCAAAGGAGATGTGGCCATAGATTATGCCTGTTGTTGCTCAGCATGATGACTGATGGAAACTGCATCTGTTCGCGGACATGAGAGAGAACAAAGATTTTTGCAGAAGAAGATGCGAATGCACATGGATGTGTGAAAGACCTCCACGGCTCCCTCAGCTTTTCTGTGTCGCACTCGCATGACGTGTGGGCGGATTCACAATTTCTGGACCGTTTCTGGTCCTCGGGCTCCGATGTGGATGGTGGGGGCTGGGACTGAAATGACTCCGAGAGCCCACTCCACATCTCTGTGTGCTCCCTGTGGGGCTGAGGCGGTACTGGAGAACTTCTGTCATGGCTGCGGTTCCTGCAACAGGATTCAGCTTGACTGGTGATGCTCTGTTCAGATGTGACTCTGTCAGTGAGTCACAGATGATGTGAAAAATCAGCTTTCAGGTGTCAACAGACAAATGTCTGAATTCTGGATGCACCTGAAGGTCTTTGATCATTGAAAGAGGGCTGACTGGTGCCGGAGTGAACTGCCACCACCACTTTTTATCTTTTCAGCTTTTTCAAAATGATGCATGATTTCACTCAACACAAGCTGCTCTGTGCAGTTTTCCCTGGTTCTTATTTTTGCATCTTTTGGGGCACCCAGAGCTCATTTACTGTTTTTTTCTTTTAAAGCTTTATTTCTTTGATTTATTTAAAAAAGTTCAGTTTTACATCCTCATTCTGCTTTTTTTTGACTGAATCTTCACAGCTGCCTCCGTCTGGTTGTTACCTTTAAATTTATATTTTCCTGACAATTTGCCACATTATCAAACCTCCCAAAGTCAGTTTCTTTAGCCTTTTCCTGATGTTCCTGTTTGAATTGCGTTAATTTTGCTTCTGTAGTTTGACTTATTTCCTGTTTTGCTCTCCAGCTCTCCCGTTCGGCCATCATGATGGCTGCCTCCGCCTAAAACCTCCTGTTGAATTTTAAATCTGAATTTTTTACTCTGACCTGTTTTGGTGCATTTGGAGCTGCTCATTCTGCATACTGATCGCAGCGTTTCTCAAACACAGTGGTGCCACGAAAAAGACTTAGAGAATCTCAGTAAGTACAACTGAGGCAGCATTGTTTCCAGAATAAAGAAAACAAAGCTGTTATCGTCGTTGGAAATGTTTCTTTGGTTTGCAGGAGTTTCCTTTATTGGTTCTGGTTACAGAACAAAGTATTTGGCTTAAACTGCCTAAATATTTTCATGGAAGGAAACATTTACAACAGAAAAGTTTGATTCCAGAAATATTCTACGGTACTAGATTCAAATGAAATAATGCCAATAATATGCAGATGGATAAATATCCACCATCCGTCATTTGTTTTGTACTCCTGTCCTAAATGGGTTTTATATTATAATGTGACATCATGCTGTCTGTGAGAATGAGCAGAAAACACAAGACTTATTTTCAGTGTTTAATATGATACATTAGCAGTTAGCACAATCAACTTACTGACACATACTGTCAGTAAGGTTACATTCACAGTTTACATTTCATTACTGTGATTCTAAGATTTTCTAAAAACTGCCAACATTTCCAACTCCATCAAGTCCCAGGATGCAGATAAAGAGCATGAAGAGGAAAACCTGATCGCTCCAGTTTCCTGCTGAAGGTTTTTCTCTTTCTCGCTCTCACAGACTTACTGAAGGAAAAGTAAAACTTTCAGAGAAGACATAGTTTCCTCTTAAATAGCTTCTAATATATTTGTGTTTTTTCTTATTTCCTTTGAAATAATTCACTAACACTGAGAATATCGAGCTTTGAGTCTTCCTCAGGAATATTCTGGTCCTTGTGACATTCCAACATGCGGCACATTCACCGATCAGACAGAAAAAAGCTGATTCTGTTGCCCGAAAATGAATAAGCACCAATCATCAGCTGATTTTCTGTGCTTGTCTGTTCTGTTTTTCAAACTAAAAATATATATTTTGAAAGAAAGAACTATTTTTGTAACTGGAATCTTAAATGTGCTCCTAACTTTTTACTGTGAATCGTCAAGGTTCATAAATGTAAGTTTGATTTTTCGTCGACTGAAGAAGCATTGGATTCTCATGAAGTGCTTTTTATTTAGTCTCTTAACTTCCTAATAATCATTTCTTGTTGCTTTAAGATCAGTCCCAAAGATGTCATTAATGTTTTACTCTGCTCTGAAAAGGCCTGTCGCCCAGAAAACCTCAGAAAACAATAAAACACGACGTTCCGAGGCAAAGCCCTTATTGGCTAAGACAATGGTCATAAAGCCTCATGAAACTGAGGTGAAAACTCCATTATGTTCTGGAGATGGGGCCATTTTATAAGATTTACAAGCAACAGTGTTCATGACTCATCTGGTCCGCCAACTAATATCGGCCATAACAACCGATTTCGGCAGCATGAAACGACTCCACCGGCCTAAACAGCAGCATATGCTTCACCAAATTACGGGCCTGTTAGAGCGTGAGAATTGGCTGTGCTTTCGGCGATTCCCCCAGATGGATAGAGATTTCCCAGAGGACAGGAACTTAACCATCTCCTCAGCTCCGCCACCTTCTCGTCTCCTTCTGTCCGTTACACATATCACAACTTTATTTACTAACCTTGAGACGATCTCTCTTCATCAAACACGTGGAGCATCCCCCCTCGGTTCCTCTTGAAGCGGGCCGGCTGAACCTCAGGGGAGTGTGGCTCTTACCCTCCTCTAAGGACGACGCTTTAAAGGAGAAACTCCAAAGAGCTGGTGGCTATTTACTTGATAGATCCTTAAGAAGCAGAAAAAACTCTTTTAGAGTCGGGCTGGAAGATGCAGAGAAACAGAAAAGAGTATATGTGTTTTATGAATCAATGGCTTTGCAGCTTTTTGCTTGAAAACCAGCAAAATAAATCAAAAATAAAGAAAGAATGCTCATTTTAAGCTATCAGCTCTTAAATAAAAATGTTTTTACAATGTCTTAAAGTATTCCTATTTGTTGAGCACATTTTGTCACACTTCAGTCAACAGCTCCCAGTTTGATTTGAGTTTCATGTGAGTGAATAAAAAGGTGATATTTGTGAAGAGGAAAGAAAAGATTACATGATTTTCTGAAATGTTCCCAGTAAAATCAAAGCTTCAGTTTTAATCCTGACTGGGCGTCTCTGCCAGCTGAGGCTGAACATTTTGGCCCTCTGGGTTTCAAAACAGCTCAAGTTCAGAAAGACTGACAGGAGAGCGTATGTGAACATCACTTTTTTTAAGTTTTTCAATTGAATTTATCCTAACTGATTAATATTGGTTGATCTGAACCATTACAGAGTTGTTGTCCTGCTGGAAGTTGAAGCTCTTCCCCACTGTCTCTCGTCTCAAATCTTTTGGTCTGTAACATTTTTTCTCCTTCTCCACAACTTTCTCCCTGGCCTTTCTGATTTGTTCCTGGCTCTTCATGAAGCTCTTATTAAATTAAAGTGAGATTTAATCTGGCTCTATGAGCGGATGAGTGTTGATATGATGCAGTCTGTGTGGCGGCCGTGTCTCGGCTGGATGTTGGATGCCACAGCCCTCCTGGCCTCCCCTGTGCAGGTACGGCAGCTGTGGGTTGTGTCGATAAATTCAGAGTGGATGAGGGAAGAATGCTGATCAGAGCGCTGAACTACGGCCAGCAGAGAGGAGACGGTGGCCTCGCCTCCTGGCACAGATCTGTGGGTTTCTCTGCAGCGTTCAGGCCGTTCTGCTGGAGGTACCAACATGAATCCTTATTTAGTTTTCATATGTGTGAGCTTTTACTTCCTTTGACAGTTTAAGAAGTCAACACTTTGTAAGAAGCAGAGTTGTGTCATTTATTCATAATTCTGATCAATGACTTTTCATTTTGAGATTCCCCTCTTTTTTTTTCAAACACTGCTTGAGTCAGATGGATGTCCGATTTCCGACAGAACTTTGATTTTCTCTGCAAAAATCTGTCTCTACATGTTTAGCTTTGAGATTTCAGAGATTTCAGTATTTTAGGATGATACAAGTTTGATGTTACCGCTCCGGCTGTGTTAAATGGTTTCAGCGTCTGCTGAAGTCATCAGGACAGAAACCTACCTGGTGTCCACAGCGTTCCTCATCAAACATCTGAATGCATTAGGTTTGCACAATGCAGCACAGATGTACCATCATAATAAACGTCTGTGCACAAAGAATGGCTCTGATCCAACATTTGTTGGCTGATATTTCTCACACGGTACAGGATAAATTCAGAGGCTCCAGGAAACCTGAGTTACATTTGACTCAAACGTTTTTCTTTTTTGTTTCTGATACTTTCATTTAAGAAGCATTACTAAATGCATAATTTCCCAAGCAGATCAAGAAACATTCATTATGCATTATAATTCATTGCATTAGACTGCAAAGCTGCTGCAAAGCTGCTTAAATCTTGACAGATCATCAATTTCAAGTCTGAGTGGAGAACACGTCACCCAGACTTCTCTGTAAATCCTCTGATGTCACAACCATTTAAACTCTTTCCTCTGGCTCCAGTAGGTTTGAGAACTAGTTTTAAGTTTGACCTGTACTCACCTGCAGCGCTCCAAACGGTCAGGCTACTTGTTATTTGTGTCGTCTTTAAACCCAACTCTGTGCTGCTTGTAGCCTTTCGTTCCAACCCCAGAATCTGCTGGTTGTTCCTTGTAAAAGTCTAAAGACTAAAAACAGCAGCGGCTGTCAGCCTGTGGCTCTTCAGCTCTGGAGCTGGTTGTTTCTGCTGCTTCACTGTGGATGCTTTAAAAACCTGTTGAAAACTCGTTTCATACTATGAGTTTGAATTTGATTTGTGTACAGGCCTTTGCCTCTGTGAAATGTGGCAAATGAAAAATCTTGTCCTCCTTTCTGCTGTAGATGAATCGTACTCTGAGCTGACAGATCGTGGTTCTCAAAATGCCCAACATCCCAGAGAGAACTGGACTAAAACATTTATCATAAACCCCTGTGGGTTTTACAATATTTAACAATAATGTCATTATTGACTGATTTCCTAATATTGTGCAGACCTAATGCATATGAATGAAGCTATGAGCGACTCTGAAAGAAGCTTCATCCAGAACTGTAAAACATAAAAGCATATCCTGACAACTGGTAGCAGAATGAGTCAGAAATGTGTTTCCTCTTCAGCAGGTACATCGCGACACTGAGGAGTTTAGGCTTTTTAGGAAAACAGTGAGAGCAAAGTCTCCAGCGCCAAGTGAGATCTTAAAGCATTGAGTAGTTATTGTGATTTATCCAGTAAAGAGGAGGAAGTTAAGAAAAATGTTGTCTGAGAACAAAAGCCTGGAGTCCTAATGGACCAGAATCCCACCGTCAGCTTTAGGAATACTCTGAAGATCCCAGCATGTCGTTCATTCACCACAGTGCTGAAGGCTGCTGACAGAGACCTGGCATCAAACGATCGGCCAGCATTCAAGGGAACTTCTGTCCCTGGGACTTACTCATCTACTCTCCATTTTTATTAATAATAATAATAATAATAATAATAATAATAATAATAATAATAATAATAATAATAATAATGATAATAATAACAGTAATACATTTTATTTAAAGGCACATTTAAAAACACCAATTTCTTACATTGTTTTTGGCGGATCAGGATCTGGTCGTCCTCTTCAGATCTGGGAACTTCACCCACTTGTTCTACTTATTGGATCTTTGGGGAGCGACGCGGCGCACCGCTCACTCCATCTGAGCTTCTGGTCGTTTTGGCGCTCTGTCTTTATTTTTTGCCCCTGAAACCAGGTAGCTGCTCCATAACTGCTTTGTTAGTAACTGTCTGGGTGCAACAGGCTCTTGAGTCAGAAAAGTTCCTTTTTAAATAATTTTCTGCTTTGAATATAAAGAAAAAGTGAGAATGTGATTTATTTATGAGTTCTACCAAGTTTCCCAAGCTTTCAAAAAAATATAATAGGATCTGAACTTTAAATACTTCATCAAAATCTCTTTCTAGTGTTTTGACTATTTTCAGTTTCTGCGTTTGCTGGCTTTCTGGTATTTCTGTAATTCAGCTCTAACAGCAGGTTGTGTGTGAAGGGGAGCTGTGCTCTTTATTTACCGTCCACAGCAGCAGTGATGGAGGAGATCTGCAGTAAGCACTTCCTGATTGTGTCTGACCTGAGCTCTCACCCTGCTGCAGATGTCTGAGGGGATCAGCATCCTTTAGAGGGAAAAACTTTTTACTGAGGTTATTGAATCCCTGCAGCTTTCGTGTTTTGTGTAGATTTTGAAGTTTGTCTTAACTGAAGCACAATGGGGGAGAGAAAATGAAAAATAAAGTTCAAATTAAGGTTCAAACCATAAAGTATTACATATGCTTATTAAAGGAAAAGACAAAGCATTCTGGCATTGCTAAAGGATTTCTAGACAAGTAGCTGATGTCAGAGTAAAATATGTAAGGACAGTGGTGGGAAGCTTTCAGTAGGAACTTCTTATTTGTGATGCTGAGTGATGGATCCCTCCTGAAAGCGCTGACCTTCTCTCTTGATCTGCGGTTAAAGGCCATGGCATTCTTAAAAAGAAAAAACGATGAAAGAAATGATTTTTCTTGACATGTCTTTCCCTAAATAAGAGTTTGGATGAAAGTTTAAAAGCTGCAGACATGAATTGCTCCCGCAGCATCAGATGTAAAATCACCGGTCGGGTATTGGAGAGTGTGACGGATTCTCTCCTCACAACTGTGTCTTGATTACACTTCTGAACCGTGAGAGTTAATTACTGGCTGATGGGGAGGGTGATCCACACCGATCCCGGGAGATGAAGATGTGACGCCGAGCCAGAGAGCATGAGGAAGGCGCTGCCGTGTGTCTGATGGGGTTCAGGAGAGGAGGAACTCAGCGGGAGGAAGAGATTGTTTTGAGCTGTGCTGCTAATTAACGGCCGAGTGAAATCCATGAAGAGAGTTTCTAATCAAACCAGCTCCCTCCCTTCATGTCTGCATCCTGGAGTCTTTCCTGGCTCGGTAATTTGCTCAAGGTCTCTTCGTTAATATAAACCCTCTCAAAGGATGGAGAGTCATACCTGATGACTTTAATTAATGACCAATATTCAGCGGAGGAGGGACCAGACATCCCGGTTCTTCTCTCATCGCTTTCATGTCTGTTTTTATGTGGTAAACCCAAACTAATTAGCACATAGTTGTCAATTAGAAGGAAAATTATACATTTCTAAAAGGTTTTTCACAAATATAAATCTGTAAAGTCTGCTATGCGTCTAGTCATCCCTGATAAAATCTCTTTTATTTCAGCTAATGTGTCCATTTCTTTCCATTTGTTAATGCCACCTCCTGACTCTGTAGACATTTTTTAAATGTTGTTTATCTTTCATTTTGTGATTATGCAAATTCCATCCAGTGGTCAGGCTGGAGGAACATAATATCAACTTCCATACATTTTCTGATCATAAATATCAGTTTTATTTAGTTTTTTATTGTTTTGTTTGTCTCTTTAAAATATCTCACCTCATTGCTTCCCACCAGCTGAAGACACTTTTTGCTGTAACTTATTTCTGGCAGTTTTCAGATATGTGCTGAGACATGATTTAAAAAAATGTGAATAAATGCTGCTGCTATATTTTGACACTGTGTTTATGTGATATATCTGATCTTTGTGTCTCTTCCATCCAAATGAAAAAACATTAATCACTAAAACTAACATTCAGAACAACAGATTATATTTTTACTGCAACCTTTAAAAATTCATATTTTATAGTTTAAGGTGAAGGTCCTTTATGTTTTGTCATTTTTCACCTCATATCATCTTTCACACCATATTCTAACCTTGTTTTATCACCACTTTATATAATGCAACAACACAACACTTATTGGTCGAATTGCTCCGTCTCTTTCATTTCCTCATTTCTATCTGATGCAAGTATCTTGATCATTTACTGACGGTAAACGGTGAAGCACTTCTCTTCCTTTTCTCCTTTTACTTCCAGGATTGACTCAGGAAATTAAACTCTGCCTTTGTGTGTCACATCATCCAAGTCTTGCCAAGTGTTTCACCATCGTTTTCGCTTTGCCACCCTCCCGCACCACTGACCCATTTCTGGTTGCTGCTGCTGCCCCCAGCGTTGAGCTGACCGAGCAGCCCCTCCACCACCTGGCCAGTTGTCTGCTGGGAGTTGGCCAGGTGTACAAGTTCAAACTAATATAAGAGGGAACAGCCAGACTCATGTTCGGTTTTAGGGAAATTGAATTTAGTTTCACTTCATTTAGAAGAAGCATAATGGAGAAAATTTGACCTCTGAACCAAAAAGTAGAATAAACCTGTTTCCAGATGAAAATATGCATGAAGCAGGAGGATTTAGTCTTTTCCATCTTCGCTGTTCCTCATCTTCAGATTGTGATTCTGGTCCCTTCTCCCCTCCTGTCAGGTTGAGCCGTCATACTGTTTTTCATCATGTGCATGTCACGCAGCAGGTAGTTGGGGATTAGCTTCCTTCTCACAATGGCAAACACAACCAGAGCATTATAAACATCATTTCTTGTGTCATTGCACCAAAGAGTTGAGCCACAGATTTCAGCTCCTGGGGCGATTCAGTGCCTCGGTGTTTAGGCTTCCTTAAGGGGGGCTTTGATTGCTCGGTTTGAATTTTAAAACTGCAAATGTGCAGATAATTAACACAGTCAGAGGAGTTTTTGTGGAGCCTGTTTTCATTACTGTTCTGAACATTGAACTCATTTCCTGGTGAATTTTGTTATGCTTTCTAGTTTAATCGGTTTAACCATTTTATGCTCCAACTGTGCTGGATGTTTGATGAAACCAGTTATGACTGCCCAGGCTGCGTCTCAAGGTGACGCAGCCTTGCTGAACGTGAGAGACGGGTCGACCGTTTTTGCTGCAAGATGTGTAAAGTGTCAGGACTTGGACAAGCCCCCCTTGTTTAGCTCGACCTTCCACACGGCAATATCAGTTCTCGGCTGCACTTTTTTTTTTTGCTTCTTTTTTCGACACAGAGGATAAATATGGGCAAGGACACTATGAGAACAAGCCGTCTCTGTGGTCGCAGGGCATGTTATGTCACCACAACAGCTGATGAGACTAATTGATGACATAATGATGGTAGTCTTCATCACTTCTGGGCTCTCAGCAGAACAAGGATGATGGGCTGCTGCAAAATTTGCACAAAATTTCAGTAAATATCACCAAATGAACGTTCCTGCATGCATCCTCCCTTTTTTCTCACGCTTGCTGTTCTTTTGTACTTTGTGTGATAATCCAACCAGTCAGCATCTTACACTACAGTTAAAACCTCAAAGAGGAATTCCAGCTGATTGTTCCTTCTAAACAAAAGCCAGATAAATGCTGCGCCTCTGGCCTTTTCTTTTTATACTTTTTGTGTTTTCTTGTAATTTAATTAAATCTATTAACATTCAGTCCCAAAACCCCCTCCATGCTTACAGCTTGTCTGTTCACAGAGCAGACTTAAGTTTGTGCACTTTAAGCTCCAGGGCTTCAGTCATGGTTTGTACATTTTTTTATTTTCTCTTTGTTACGGAGACCAAACAGAACAAAGAGCTTTTCAAAGTCTTGGCAAAGCTGCAATGTGATTCCTCAGGCTGTGAATCCTAATGACTTCTAAATAAATATATTAATTAACTCATCACTTCATTAATTGTATCACGTACCCATCCAGTGGGTGGTTATTGTGCATTCATTTTTCAGTATGTAGGTTATGGTTCTGGTTGTTTTATATATCTGGAGAGATGGAGAGCGTTTATCTGTAAAGCATCTCAGCTGCAGGAAAACTCAGGCTGTGTTTATGACGCCTCTGGTGCCTGTAAGCAAATTGGCGATCAGCTTTCGTTTAAAAGAACTCTATTTTAACATCTTTGCAGTTTTCTAGAAATGAATTCCAGATTAGAGGAGCATAAAACATAAGGCTGCTTCTCCATGATTGGTTCTGGGGCTGCAGAACAGAACCAGAACCAAAAGACCTGAGAGGTCTGGAAGGTTGATGCAACAGCAGATCTTTAAAGTATTTTGGTACCAAGCTGTTCAGTGATTTATAAACTAACAGCAGTATCTTTAAGTCTATTCTCTCTGTGAAGGATTTTAGAACTGGGTGATGCTCTGTCCTCCTGGTTTTAGTCAGAACAGCAGCAGCAGCTGGAGGATTGATTTTTTTTTTTTTTTTTGCTGCAGTAATCAATGCAACTAAATATGAATGCAGCAATGAGTTTCTCAAGATTTTATTGAGACATTAGTCCTTTGATTTTGGAGAGGTTCTTCAGTGATAGAAGGCTGACTTTGTAACCGCCTTTATGTGGCTCTGAAGGTTCAGGTCAGAGTTCATCACTACTCCCAGATTTCAGTCTGATCTCGTGTTTCCAGCTGTAATAACTAAAGCTGCGTGTTGACTCTAGATCTATGACTCTAGATCACTTCTCTTTAGGTCCAGAGGCAATTGTTTTTATTCAGATGCCGGTTATTTAACGTCCATGTATTGATTTGCTGTATGCATCCACTAGACTCTTAAACTCTTGTTTGAGTTCAGTCACCTGGTGACATTGTAAAGTAGAGATAAATGCTACTTTACAATGTCAGTAAAGTAGCATTTACTGTGTCAGATAATCTTATTTGTTTTAATTTGAGCTAGTGGGAGGATGTAGATGTTAAAGATGGAGCCTGGAGGAACCCCTCATGTGATTTTTGTCAAACATCTACAGACTAAGCAGTCTGTAGACGTTTGAACTGGTCTGGTACTGGTCTGGCTCCAGAAAGGTTTTCTCCTCACCATGGTAACTGTTCATGGTGACACATGGCAGGCAACCAATAAACATTTTGTCCTGTGTTCAGTTCGGCTTGTAAAACAGTTCAGATGACACTCATTCACCTGTTAACAAACACATTCATTGCACTGATGGTGTTAAACTGCATGTATCCACAGCGGCTACATGCAGTCTGAAAGAAGTTTGACTCCTGTAGGGTTTGCAGTGAGGGTCAATATTAGAATATATTAAAGAATTCAAATTGTGATGCAGAAAGTATCTTTATTACTCAGGTGGCATTTTAAAAGTGAAGATCTGTGTAGCATCTGCTTGTTGAGATTATTCACTAGAGGACCATTAGTGAGGGGTCCAGCAGCAGCAGCAGGCTGGTGGAGACCCACTTGAGTCGACCTGGAGGTTTTCTAACTCTCATCCTTCAGGTTCTACTTCTACACCAAGTTTTACTGACAAATCCCCAAAAGTCTTAGTACAGGAGTTCTTCCTGGATTTGCTGCTAAAACCATTCAGTCAAAAACCTGAGAAGGTCTTCAGTGACGCAGTGAGGTCCAAGTCTAACTGAGTCAGGCTCTTCTAGCAGCAACACAGCATTGGGCAAGTGATCAAAATGTTATGCATAATCTCTGGCTATTTTATCTACAAACTGCTTTCAGTACATTCTGTGATAGATGTAACGTGGGCTCCTTACACATAACATGATTTAATCAGGAAGATTTTCAGTTTTTTGGCCAGAGACAGGCAGCCTTTAAATAGCCCAATTAGCATTCTTGGCTTGAAGGCGAGACAAAGCTGGCAGCTTCCGTCCCTCAGTCTGCAGGACTGCACCGGCGTTCGGCTTTGGTTTCATGCCTCCGCGACAGAGCAGGCTGCACGCTCAGATGAAAGCAGTGATGTGAAGAATTTCTTCACAGGGAGCTGAGGGAAAATCCCCTTTTAATTCAGTTTAATCCGAGGTATTACATTCAAGCGGCTGCAGCAATTGTCACTGAGCTCAACCTGATTTATAGGTATTTAACGCTCTAAGCAGAGAATCTGCACGTTTCCAACCTAATCAGAAAATGTTGATCTTATGTTTCACAGTTGTTGGGAATGAATTGGAAGCAGTTCAGTGTCCTGGATTATCTTTGTTCCAGTAGAGCTTAGTTTTATTCCTGAGCTGGTGGGAGTACTGTACACATAAAGCACAGTTATGCAGTACAGAAATATCACAACACTGTCATTTCTAAAGTGGTTCAAAGACAGCCTGTCTGAATGTGTCTACTGCTCTCTACTCAATGCTTTAATGTCTGACACCACCGACTGCAAGGATAAACACAGTAAAGGCTCAGAAGAGGCTAATCAGATTAGCTACAAAATTCAGTGTTAATCACTGTTTTAAATTTGTTCAAAGGTTTTTTGTGGCACCAGAGCCCTTAATTTACAATAATCAGACACAGAATGGACAGAGATAGACGAGGTGAAGACGCACCGAGGTTTAGGAACTGAACTTCAAACTGAACCTTCATTAAGGACCAAAATGGATCCGGCAGATTTTTCTGTGGTTTGTGAGAAATTCACCTATTTGCAGATTTATTTTGTTAAGTATATATATATATTTTTTTAATGACAGAAAACGTAGCTTGGGAAGATGACACAGCAAGGCATAATGCTACTTGATTTGCTATCAGCTTGTGTTTTGCAAAGCAGCCAATCCAAAGCTCCAGTCATTTTCCTGTGGCCTGATTGGCTGCAGCTCCAACAGCAGAAAAACAGAGGACTGGAGATATTAGCTTCTTTTTAACCTGAGTGAGAACAAATTCTCATTTCAACAATAACTGTTCAGAAAAACATCATAAAACAGAATAAATCTCAAACAGTTTCCATTGTGTGTATAAATACATATTAAGGCACATTTAGTGTTTCAGGTATTAAAATAGGTAGAATAAGCATTTTAGTGGGAGGCTCAAATATTCCTAAAGTTGAGCTAATCAATTAGATGTTGCTAAATACTGTTAGACACGTTTGTTTCAGTTGGAAAAATCTCCATTGTGGCTGAATTAAAACAAATCTGCCAGTAAGAGTTCATCAAAGCTCAACAGACAAGAAACTCAACTGTGTCAGAAATGATTAGGTTTATTTAGCAGGCAACAACTTATTCAGATTACTTATTTTACCTTAATAAAACATGTGTTTATTTAAAAACGTCCATATTGTTTCCAGGTTACCTTGGATCAGATATATTTGTCGTGTCTTAATTTGTTTGATTTGAAATGTTTGTGACAAAAACAAACTAAAATACATCTGTAAAGGGCAAATATTTTCTCCTTTCAGACCATCTCATTGTCTGTTGCATCTTTTCACTGTGTCACTTTCTGCGACTGCTGGGTTGTAAATGAATAGTTGTCTCCTGATAAGCAGTATTGCTGCATGTTTTCAGCTCCTGTGATTTCACATGACAGAAGGATTCTCCACAGTTTGAAGTCAGAGGAACTGTCCAGGCATGGAGGACGTTCAGTTTTACAGTCTGGGAGCATGACCTGCGTGAAAACTGGACATTTTGGTCAGAAGGCTGCTGAAAAGAAGTCTAAATGTAAGAACTGAGTTCAGCTTGTCACATTGCTCAGAGCAAACATCATAAATGTATAAACATAAGCTGCAGACAATGCTGCAAACCAAGCATTTGTTAAAGGTTTGATGGTCATTTAAATTCTCTAGAAATGAATAATAAAGGCTTCAGAGCCTCAGTCTATAGTAATAATGCCGTTAGTTAAACTAAAGAGCTCTGGGCTGTTAAAACCACAAAAATCAGCCTAAATATGCAGAAACTTTCTGTCCAGATATGTATATGCTGGATTGTAATCCTCTGTGGAAAATTAAAAATCTATATTTTGATATTTATTTCTATTACTACGATAGCAGTATTAAATGTTGCTTCTTTGTTTCTCCTGAG
>NW_006800056.1:485522-567828 GCF_000485575.1 Poecilia formosa | reverse complement strand
GCGGGCCGGATCCGGCCCGCGGGCCGTAGTTTGGGGACCCCTGACCTACAGTGTCTCTTAGAACAAAACTCTGCTTGAGATTAATGTGATTGTGCTTAAAGACATCAGGAAAGATAAATCAGTGCAGGCAGAGCGCTGCTGTGACCAGGGACTCCACAGTTCAAGGTATTTTTGTTTATAAGTTAACACCTCTGCTGAAGATAAAAAGTTCATATGAGTTGAGCGCCATGGCAACTTCACAAAGACATAACGCTGCCTCCATGCTGATCCATGTGCTAGACTAGCTTGTTAATAACACAAACGTCATGGAGTGAAAACCTGAACCGGATATTCAGACGGCTGTGATGGATGAGGCTCGGTACGGAGGCGGTACCAGGGCCCGGTTGGTCAGGTGTGTGTTTTTCTGTATGATCACATTATTTTACATAGAAAATCAAGAGAGCTCAGCTTGAACTGCCTCAAATGTCTCTTGAAATAATCATTTAAATATTTTTTACCATCAGATTTAAATCAGTTTTTTGTGTTTGAATAACTTTTTAAACTATTCTGTCTCTGTTCTGTTTCCACAAAAAACACAATAATTCAATCTTTGGGATGTTTGGGTTGGATGGAGTTTGGACCCGTTCATGGCCTTTTTCTCATTTTAAAATGCATTACCGACGTGTTGATGGGGTTTTGCCGATGCTAAAACACTGTCACTTATTTTAAACATTTCACAAATTATGCAAACATGTACTGTGCATGTAAAATGGTCTGGCTGAAAAGCTCCTCTGAGGTTTTCTTCTTTCAATTAACGGAGGAGATGTCTGACTTTACAGAAATGTCTCAGGCTGAAAGCTCTCAGCATTCTGGTCCAGGATTCCTTTTCATCAGATGGTCGTTCACAGCGTTTCTGCCAAAACACGCAGTAGGAGGACACTTAAGGATCACTTCACACTGACTTCCTGTAATATCATGTTGATGCTTAAGGAGGTTCTTTTATGGCTTAAAGCTGCAAAGACAGACGTTTAGCATCCTCAATTCAAAATATATTTTAGTTATGAGGACAAAAGGTAGTTGCAATAAATGACAAAAATTAATTAAATATTTGTTGACAGGTGTTTGAGTTACTTTGACAGCAGAGCCGGATCTAACTTTGAAGTTTAAAGGAAAGATACAACATATGTGTGTGAAGTGTTGATTCAGTTTGACCGTTCTTCCATTGCTCCTATCAATCAAATAACTGAATTCCCTCATCAGCAGTCACTCAGCTCTGCAGAGCAAACAAGCCTGTCATTTGACTCAGGTGTGTTGGAGGAGGGAAGCATCTAAAAGGTGCAGGATTGCAGCTCTTGAGGAATGGACTGGGCCACTTCCACTCCAGGATGTTCCAGGATCTTAGGTTTTCTTGGAGTTGTGTTTTGGGTTATTGTCCTGCTGGAAAGTGCAATGCTCAATATTGTCAACAGAATTCTTTAAGTTCCTTCTTATAATGGACATTTACTTCTGGGAATTCATGATCGGTTTTCCCTCCAGTACTCCACGTTAGCTCCAGGTCAGACATCTTTGAATCAACACAGGTTTAATTATTGTGATATGACTGTAAGAAACGTGCCTTGGAACAATGGAAGGTTTAGGAACCATAACTCTGATCCGTGAATGCTTGAAAATCCTCCTAAGCTCCTATTTTAATAGTTTAAACTCAGAATATTCCTTAAATATGTATTTACACCCACAGTGGAAACCAGCTAAGTTCACCACACAAGCCAACACCCACAGATCTCCACTGTTCAGGTTCAGCCAATCAGTGCCAAGAAAAATAAACTCTGTTCCTGGAGTTATAAACTCCAACCAATAACGTGCCAACTAGCATTGCTCCTGCTTATTTCCCCTTTCTGTTTGGGAACGTTGTCTTCAAAAAAAATCCATGAATGGGCGAATTTAGAGTCACGTTTCATACAATCCTGCAGAACCACAAACAGCAGCTGTCCAATCTGCTTTGTGCGTTTTCTCTTGATTTTATGGATCATTCAATCATAAAATGTCAAGCAAAGCAAAATTTAGCTCCTTGACAATATTTCAATTCAATTCAGGTTTTTTATGTAGGGCCAATTCACAACAAATGTCATCTTAAGGTACCTTAACTTCTAATCCTTAAAATATTTCACAAGCAGAATATTATGCATGATTGCTTTGGAAGCTTCACATCAGCAGATATGAAATCTGTCCTTGCTGGGTAGTTATGATACATCTTAACAGAGACTAATGCAAAGATCCACTCCATGAATAGAGGTAATGCAGTAGATTGCCTCTTTCCACCACAATAAGGCTGCAAACCGAAGCCTTTCAAGTAAAATGGCACCAGTCATTTTCCAGGAGACAAAAGTGAACTAATGGACAAGTTCAAAGTGAGGCAGACAGAAAACACCAAAGAAATCACAGTTTGAGTCATGTTCATGAGTTCATAAGGTCACATTCATTATTCTGCTTTTTCTGCCAACACACTGCATACAGCTGAGGATAGAATAATAAATCCTACAAACAATGAAGAGTGTGGTGGTAGTACTACTGAAGATGGTTTGTTATGGAGTCTTCAGTGTCTGCAGTCACATCACCAGCATCATTAGTGCAGCTGAACACAGTTAAAAAGTTTGAATTATAACAATACTTCTGAGCACAAGGCAAAACACACACCCACTGTCAATTATAGAGCAGAATTTATCAAGAGCTAATAAAAACTACCTGATCTTCACCAGGTTCAAAAAGGGTTCAAATTTAACCCCACTTTTCTAGAAACACCTCAGATTCCATGTTTTACATGAACTCAAGACAGGAAGTAGAAGCTGATTGTTCAGATGTGTCCCATTGAGGGACAATGAAGGACATTTCTATTCTATTAATAGAAATTGTTAATTGTTGTTAATTGTTCCTCAGTACAGCCACCTGGAGAAAAGCAGGCATTTTGGCAGTTTGCTGCTCTGGAGAGAGCAGGTGGGAGTTAACACAATGCCAAAGCAAAGAGAAGATCATCAATTAACTTAGAGAAGCAACTCCTATCTAATTCTGCAGAGATAAAGAGAAATACCAAACTTCCCAGGTGTAGAGGACCCAAAGCATTTCCCCAGGTGTGAACAAAGCTCAGAGGAACGGAAGACACACAAATTCCAGCTCAGACTCTAAATGTCTTGGTTTGTTTGGTAAATGTTGAAGTTCATGCCACAAAAACAAGAAAAGAAAAACCTGAAGCATCTCTAAACTCAGGCAACATGGTTTAGGTTCAGGAAACCGTTGAGGGCAGTTCTGAAAATAGTTTCTTGACATGATTATTAGAAAGTCCCCATGTTGAAGGCAGCATCTGACTTGTTGAAGTCTGAAGACTCAAGTCTTTCCACCCAAGTTCCAGCCAAGTCCACAGAGAAAACATGCAAGTCTCAAGTCAAAGTCCAAGGCTTTCAATTTTAAATATGTTTTTGTTTCCAGAACAACCAGCAAGAGAAACTGAACATTAATATCCTGTAAAAATCTTGGAGCATCAATCAGTCCAGCCTAAACTTAAAAAATGAACAACTGATCAAAAAATAACTACAATAATTTTACAAAAATCTCAATTATTTAGCAGAACAACCCATTACTTTTGTCACTTCTTTATCTTTAAGTGCAGTTTTCTTCTGAGTAGTAAGTAGGATGAGCCGTTTTACTCAGACTTCCTGAGAGGAGACCTCTATACCACATGCTGCACCATTTGCTGTCTCTGTCCTTTGATTAGGACATTTTTTCACACCTGTTTGTTCAAAAGATGAATAATCTCTCAGAAATAACTCGGCTCAGCTATTATTTTTAACTTGCCCTTTTCAGTTTGTGATTGAATCATGGAAGAGGCGGGATCCTTATGACTGAGTCTGCAGGTTTCCTGTTTCCCTACGATGTCTGTTAGTAAATTATTTACTATTTTCAAATAGAATTTCTGTCAAAGACAAAGATTGATCTGACTTATTATTTTAAGCACAACTCATGTAATGACTGCTTTCTGCATCAAAACAATACCTTTCAGTTCCCTACATGATGTATTGAATTATCCATGTTTTGATGAAAAGTTTGCACATGAAAGTTCTCACAGTGAAGATCTGAACTTCCTGTTTCTCTTTGTGGATTTAACAACCGATGGTCCTGAAGCTCTGAAACAATACAGAAGATCCAGTGATTTATACTGAGGAAAGGTCTGGGTGCTACTCCGGCTTTAACCGAGCCGGCTGATACGGTCTGTAATGTTGAAGTGAATAGTGTGGTTGAAGTGCAGGGCTACAGATTTCTCCCATTTAAGCTTTTTTCTGTCGGGGTTGTTAAGGAAGCTGAAATCATCATTTCATCAGCCAAATGAAGGCTCTCTTCAGGTGCTGCTATCTGCTGCCTCTTTGAAGTGCCGCTAGCCTTCGGAAAACATCCTAATCACACAAAATCCGAGGATATATTTGGTCTATCAGCACCCAGTTCAGACCCAGCAACTTTCCTGTGAGGCAGTGCTGCAGGGCCAGTGGCGGCTTAAATCTGTCAATTCTGCCTGACTGGAAACTGAAATTTACAGGCAGAAAAAGAAACTCCTGTAGTTTGGAAGGCCCTTTCTTAGCCATTTCAGCTGTTCCATGGCCCATTTGCCCTCCAGTAATATGTTGACTACTGTGCCTAATTTCTGTGACACATGCCCCTCTTGTGAACCATGGCAGAAATGTCTAACTTTCCCAAAGTAGAAGTCATAAGAACATATATCTCAAACTTTAATTCTGTCACAGCCAAAGCCTTAACTTTTGTTCAGAGCTGCTGCGAGTTTTGACTTCTGAGGAAGCATCTGAGACTGGTGACAGAGTCAGACTCTCAGGCACAAAGTCAGCCATGAAAGGCCAAGAAACTACAGGGGGAGATGGATTGAAACTGAAGCTGCAGCTTCTGGGTTTTTTTAAAAACTGTTTATTTAAACTCCAGCTTGGAATAGTCATGATAAGAATAAGAACATTACTGTTTTAAAGACAGGTAAACATATGAAACAACCTGTTTAATCTGATCCCATCGGACAACGCTGGAGTATTTTCTCCCAGGTCTGAAGGCAGAGACCCGGCTTAAAATCAACCTGGTCTCATGGATGCGTTGTTCCCTTATAGTCAGGAAAAAAGCTCATGCAGATCAAATAGATTCATTTCACGGAGTGAAATATCTCAAACATTTGTTCTTGTGGTTTTGGTGATCGTGGCTCACAGAGAATGAAACCCAGACATTCAATGTCTCAGAAAATAAAAGTATTCCATAATACCAATTTTAAAAAGTAGAATTTTTACTGCATAATATGAATGTGGCTGATTAGACGGATGTCCAGAAGACAGTTGCTCCACAAGGAAGGGAAGACACAAAAGCTGTTCACAGTCCTGTATCCAAGTATATTCATAGAAAGTTGAGTGAGAGGAAAAAGTGTGGTGGGACTGGGTTCACCATGGATAACCTGAGCCTGGAGAGGATTGACAAGCAAATCCATTCATGAATCTGTGGGAGTTTCACAAGCAGTGGACTGAGGCTGAAGTCAGAACATTAAGATTCACGTTCAGTCAGATCCTTCATGGCTCACGAGCCTCTGACTAGAGCAAGAACTGTTGTTTCTGAAATGAGGAACCACAAGTATTAAACTTTTTAAAGATATGATTTTTATAAGGACCTGCACATTGGAGTTATTTGCTATATGTGTGTGTCGTCGTTTGATGAGTGTCGTACTGTCCAGGTTTCCTCTGCCTCGTCTCCGTTGTCTGCTGGAGATTCTCCAACCTCAGAAACCCTGAAACTTTATAGCAGATATTAAACCATGATGGATGTTTTTTTTTTTCTTCACCGCCTGCCTTTCACAAATTAAACGCATGTCGTTTTAATGGAGAAGACTTTTATTTCTGCTTTCCTTCTTGTTAGATTTCTGCTCATCCCCATCTGGCGCTATGCTCAAAACGCTCCCAAAGTTTGGGAACTTGCCCAAATTGTCTGCAGAACAGTAAATGTTCTCTTAGTGTGTTTCCTAACATTACCAAAAGAAACATTTAGCATTAAGCTGCCATTTGAAAGCTGCTGAACTGACAGGTGGTGTTAATACACGCTCATTGTTGTCAGCTTTATCCCGCCGAGATCGTGGCAATGAAATGTCACGCTGACGAGCTGCTGATGGTCTCAGCCAGGGAATGAGTCTAACTGGGATGACATTCTCTGTCCATATGTCCATGTTGGACTCTCCCCGTTGAGTCACAATATGTAAAAGCAAATTACATCCACTATTACTGCCTGATGTCATGCTGGCACACAGCTTGTTGACTCCAAGAAAGTTTCATTGAAGAGAACTTTAACTGAATTCAGAGAAGGAAGAGAGAAGCCGTGGAAAGTATCGCAGAAGGTGGCGTGTTCTCTTCGAGGAGCGTGCGCACTTTGAAGAGGTCAGGGGAGAAATGTTCACGGCCCATTTAGCCCCGAACACATCAGCTCCATCGTGCCATCTGTGTTCGTTCTCCTGGTAGAAGTGAAATCCCAGAAAGCCTGGCGATGTGACAGAGGAGAGAGATGTCCCTGCGATGTTTGGAGAGTGCAGAGCTGAACATAATTAGATTCCAGTTCCCAGACATCCACAGGGACTTCCTAAACACACACTTCTAATGTCACCATGGCTTCTGCTCAGGCCAGCTCTACTGTCAACAAGCAGCATGGAGAGACCGTCTCTGTTTTTACAATAATGTGAAGCGTTACTGGAAGCCCGGAGATCTCTGACGCCGAAAGCTTTAGAGCAGGATAAATGCAGCTGGGAGGCTCTGTTGATGGTTTTATTAGCTTTTTGCTCAGCTAAAAAAACTTCCAACTCTAACTTAAATATTTTGCAGCAGCATCCAAACTCCTTAAATTTTGCTGCATTTTTTCACATTAGAGCCTTGAATTAGCATTTAATTGTCATTTTATGGGGCAGAACAACACAAACTGTAAGTAATTTTGGAAATGGAATGAAAAATAAATATTTCATATATTTCATATCTCATCAAAATCTAGGAGTTGCAAAGATTGATTTATGTGCCTTTTTTAATTTTACAACACTAAATAAAATCTAAACCAATCAATTTCCCTCAAAAATTTACTTAGTTAGCAAACAGAGATGGAAACGTTAAACTGTCACCGATTCCTCTGTCCATAGAAAGTTTGATCACTCTAACACTATTAGTTATTTTTTAAGATCTACATCCTGTTGATTATATGAATATTAAGAAGCAACTAATATATTTGAGGTGATAATAGTAGATAAATAATAACTACAATAGTTATTATCTATTACACAACAAAAACAAATTATGACAAACTGGTCCGAAGTCAGCGAAGCTCCTGAGTTATTTTTTTTATTTATGAAAATATTATATGAAAGTGATTTGAACTTTGTGATGAACAAAGATCCATTTATTGCTGCATAAATAGCAGCTGCCATTGGAAACACCTGGAGTTGAAGGTTTTTCAGATTCTAAGCTCAGAGAAAGTTTGGACAGATTATTAGTTTTGTTTTCCATTAAAGTTGAAACAGGAGGTAAAACTTTACCAGAAACGTAGGAATATTTGTCACTGAGCTGCTGAAACGTGATGTGAGTTTGTATTCAGAGCCTCTGGGAGGAGCAACGGGAAACAAGTTCAGAACTGATTTGATTGCACATCAAGCTGGTGTTGGTGGGCACAAATTCTGAAACTGAATTTGAAGATATTGCTTGAGAAGAGAGATGATGAAAGAAGTTTGAATTGCAGCAATCAGCTCTGAAGGATTTTGTTGAGGGTGTCTCGATTTTCATTAAAATGTGAAGCACAGATCCAGTCTGAGTCCCAGGAAGGAGTGAAAGAAGGACAGGATGCTTGTTGATGCTGGCAACAATGGAAATGAGAACAGAGTCGATGAGATGCTGCAATAACTGAATGTGGATGGAGTAAGATAGACTAGGCAGGGATAAAATAAGTTTCTACAAGTTTTGTACATTTCATTCTACTGCAAGAAAAATCACACTAAAAAGTTTCTTGTTTTATCTATTATCTGAATGAATTTTTCTCCAGAATCCAGAGAGATGGATTCTGATCATTCTGAACTGGTTACAACGACAGAACAGGAACTGTTCCCTGCAGAAACTATCATTCCCTTGAAAAGTGGGGGAAAATGTTTTTTTTACAAAAACAAATCTGGTAAGTTTGGTGTGCTTCCAGCTTCGCCCCTGAGTCAATACTTTGCAGAACCACCCTGCACTACAATCATAGCTGTAAGTTTTAGGTTTATGTTTCTGCCAGTTTTGTACTTTTAGAGACCAAAATGCTGCACATTGTTGCTGACAATGCTGCTGAAAATGTGATATATAAATAAAACAACCTTACTTTAGACACCCCTCTTTGCAAAATAGTCCAAGTTCAGCCAGATTGGATGGATAACATCAGTGAACATCGATTTACAAGAAGACGTCAATCTGCATATTGGTCCATGAATGTCAGATTGCTTCAACCATTTTACATGTGAATATTCATGTAAAATGAATATTTTTTCGTTTGCACAATATTTCCCAAAACATTTTGCATTGCGTTTCTGAAACAACGTAGCGTGCATGCCAGGCCTGTAGGGGGCAGTGTTATTCCTGGAGGATAGTCTGCTGTGTGCAGGTAATAAAATAAAAAAAAACTGCAAAACAATAAGACGATCATGATTGCCAAAACGCTGTTACCATGGATACAAGAGGCCAAAACGCAATAAAATGTTTGCCTTTTACTGATCACTGCAACTTTGCTTTTCAAGGTTTTCTTTGTCCACCAACAAACTTCTGACTCTGACTGTGGTGGTTCTC
Source organism: Poecilia formosa (assembly GCF_000485575.1). NCBI lineage: Eukaryota > Metazoa > Chordata > Actinopteri > Cyprinodontiformes > Poeciliidae > Poecilia > Poecilia formosa. The sequence goes on along the minus strand of NW_006800056.1, from coordinate 558,985 downwards.
CACTGACACCTGCTAATGTGGGCAAAGCATTAACCCCACTTCACCCCACCCATCTGCATATTGGTCCATGAACGTCTGCATGAATTTCATTTTCAGGCATCAATAAAAGGAGAAATTGTAGAAAATTCAAAACACTTTTCATATTTTTGGGGTGATGGAGGGTAAAATGTTTAATCTATAGGCTGAACCCCCGTCTGAGCTAAAGTCAGCTGAGTCCCATAAATCAGGTTGGGAAGAGATGGTAGATGGTTTCAGCATGTTTGCACTGCGTTACAAATATTAACCTGCAGTTGTTGCTCCGTGTTACGCCTGAACGCATGGCTGCTCCTCTAACTCGTCTTTGTGTGGAGAACAAAAGACATTGCACATGTTTTTCCCATTTTATTTTTTTCTTTGCAACCTCGGGGCAGGATGTTGATATTAATTTCATCACACTGGATTTAAAGCACTTGAATTCATACTGGGGCAGCGTGAGGTGTGATGAGAGGAGGCGCACAAGCTCTTTAGTTTTTTGTCACTGTAATGTATTCTTCACTTCTCTGCTGACGTTCAGGCCTAAGGCAAAGTTTAGTCTTTTCATTAAAATGGAACACAAAGCGATTGTAGTGTAGTTTTTGCTTCATTAGCCCCAAACTCTGCTGCCACCGCTGCTGCAGAGCTACGCTGCTGCTAAGGATCTTACACTCCCTCTAGAAAATGAGCTGCTGCAGGAGATTACTCTACGAGTAACTGGATGAATCAAGCATGTCGAAACACATGATGGAGATTAATTACTTGCTTATTTTACCTTTCTTCTCACCTGTTTTGCTACTGGTGCTGGGATAATTGGATTTCTGTAATCTTTAACATTTTATTTGCACACTTTAAACCAAAATTTACAAATGTTACCTCAGAACTTCTTCAATTAATCACTTTTGGTTCATTTGATCTTTGGAGTCACTTTTGAAACAAAGGAAAACTGGATATTCTTACAGTTTTGGTGCCTTTTAGTGTGTTTTCAATGCATTGTGGTACATTTTAGACATCATGTTCACAGCATGTTCACAGCATGGAACATGTTGCCTGCAGTTAGCATGCAGTGAACATGTTATCAAGCAAATAAAAGGTTCAACAGTCAACAGAATTCCCTATAGAGAAATTCCTGTTCCCTCTCTAACTTCTCATGGAATCACTGCAGTAAAAACTGGTTCATTGTGACGGAACAACATCAAACAAACACGCATCAGAACTACAGAGGTTTTAACATTTTCAGAGATTGATAGGCTGAGGTCTGGTTGTTCTTAATGGGATGAAAAGCTCTTTACTGAGAAGCATTTCAAGCTGCAGTGTGTTGAACATAAATGTGACCAACATGGTAAAAGAAAAAGAGTACTGCATAGCGCAAAGACTCAGAATATATATTTACTTAATGTCCAGGTAGTGCAGAGACCGCGCATAGTCCTGTGTGATCTGGAGAGCCTGGAGACTTTACAACCAGCATGATAAAAGCTGTTTATTGGAGCAGAGAGAGGCTGAAGTAATGTAGGAAAAGGCGTTGTGGAGGACTGGAAGGAGACATATGGTCCAGCAGTGAAATGAGCTAAGTAACATAAAAGCAGCAAATGTGCCCGAGAAAGTTTGGGTGTGTTGAGGCATAATGCTTAATGAACAGAGCGATCCTCCACAGGAAGCCTAATGACAGAGGAGATGAGGAAGATAGCTGCAGAAAGTAAGAGGAACCGTTCTAAAAAATTCAGAAGAGCAGAGTGAAACTTTAATACTTTCACACTCTGCAAAACTGGTCTGAATAAATTAAGCACACAGCAGAAATGTTCCTGTTCCTTAATACACATGCAGGTCGACCAGGGTTAGGTAGAGAAAAGGTTTGATTTGCAGAGGCCTGATGGTTGGAACGGGCAGTCCTAAAAGTGATGGACAGCACTACCTGCCCTTCATGGGGTTTAATGGGCAGTCAGACCCTATAAAAACAAGATGTGGATCCAGTGTTAGAACCAGTGGGTGTGTGAGGGCCCCTGGTAGGCCACGGATATCCAACGTTAGTATAAAAGGGCCAGAATCCTCCCTGGTTCAACACACCTGAATCAAATGATTGTTCGTTAATCAGACCCTGCAGAGTTCATCTACATGCTGAGGAGGATCTAAGGGTCTGGATTCACCACATGGGAGCAGGACCCGTCTAAAACATGCCGGACTGACCCTTACAGAGAGCAGGTGGAGGCTCCTGCTTCAGACGGATGCTGTGCATCAACCACCAGAAAAAACCATGTTATCCAACACTGGCACTGGATTCTTCATACAGCAGAATGATCTAACACCTACACATGGCCCTGTGTTTCAGCGTTACTACTCAACGTTAAAAAGAATTACTGAGCCATTATGGAGTCATTCTTTTTCGATAGTAAGACTCCATCAGGGAAATTTACAAACGCATTTGTGGAACTTGTGCAAACCGAGTCTAACAGAACAGAAGGGTTTCTTAAATATGTCTGTATGTTGACTAAATCCACCCACTTACTTTTGTTTCCTCTTATTTGTGCACATCAGATCAAAAGATTGGTTTTCAAACATAAACTAGGGGATGGAACAGAAACCACACTGTGCTGCGTGGTAAGACACACAGCCTCTCTCCCCACATGAAGGTTCCCCCTGCAGAAGTAGTTGCCAGATTGCTGGAGCATGAAGCACTAACAGCTTCGCCCAAGGCCAACCTCAACCTTTTCCACTGGAACGGAATGGAAGATGTCTGGTGAATTTCTCATTGTTTATGGTCTCATTTCATGAGGAGATTAAGAGTGAGTCCCTTTGCTTGGTGAAACAAGGGGAAAGCAGGGAACCGAGAAGATCATTTACTTTCTGACAAAATGAGCTTTCCTCTAAAGCAAAGCTGTGTGTGTGATTTAAGAGCTGAGTTTAACAAGAAGGAAAGTGTTATTCAGAGTAATTGAACTTTCTACATTTTCTCACTGAAGAATGTTGGCCATTTTTCTTTTCTGTGTCCTTAATGAAGAGTGAATGTGAAAAGCTGATGTTTTTCAGGTGGTACTGTAGGATGTGGATGAATTCAAGCTGCACATCACTAAGAATCTTGAAGATAAATTAGATTAGATATGAGTCTGAATGCTTATTTAGAGGATGTTTTCCTCTGCAGCTGTTTTATGAAAGCAGCCATCAGTCAGAGACCAGTCACAGCAGATCTATGACAAAATATTAAAGTACATCTTACATCTGTTAGATAAGTCATAGTTTGAGAATAGTCAATTTTAAATACAGGCTTTATTTATTTGTCAATACGATGAGCTGCAAAGTTCAGTTTCTGTTCCAGTAAAAGTAAATCAACCCAAGCGGCTTCATGTCCTCCTGAACTCTGACAGCTCTTTATTTGGAGGTTTGATCTTTGGTTCTTGAAGTTTTTTTCCACTTTTCCATCATTTTTTTTTCTCATTTCAGTGTTGTCTGTGTACCAAACCATGAAAAAATGTTGTGAAATCCTTGCTTCAAAAACCGACACTATATAATCTCAGTTTTGAACTCTTATTTAAAGCCTGGTGTGTTTCCTTTACAACTCAAACAATATTTTAGGAAAAACAACGAAAATCACAATTTTCTCAGAAATTGATGACTTTTCTTCTCTGTGCCCTGGTGACTTGTTCCTACGTTTCCTGTGGTGCATCACGTATTGCCTCATGTAAAATGTGCAGAAGACAGTATAAATCTTTCTCACAAACCTCCAGGCATTGCACACACACACACACACACACTCCAAGATCTGTGTGAGCAGTGAAGAACTGAAACCAGCTGGAGAATTGCAATAGCTGGGCATCAAACCCACATTTGCTTTTCTTTTACATTAGGTACGCGCACACACGCGTACACACGTACACCATATACAGAGCTGCAGGGGTTTTCCATTCTTGTTTCTGTTTAAAGCTTATTGGTGTGTTTTTCCTCTGTTTCACATGATTTATTGATCATTTACAGTGATTTATGCAAATAAAACTTCCACCAAAAGTTGTTTTTCTGCTTCATAAATCCAAGCCTTCGTCTTGTATTTAGAAAAGTTCATCAATGTGGTAAGAACTGAAAAATCACTCATAGAGATACTTAAACTTACAGTATTTAACTAACCTTATGGGCCAGTCAAAGAACTGAGCTTCCGTTTCCAGATGTCTGTTTCTGCATATAAATGAAAAAACACATTAAATAGGTTTCTCTCCACAGGATCCAGATGTGATTTCCACAGGCCTGATTCTACTATTCATGATCTATTCAGAGTACGAGAGCATCAAATGTGACACTTAAAGCAAAACACACAACAATTAGTGAAGATATTAATGTTGGATCAAATGATCCACTAAATTCAGAAACAAACACAATTACTTCTGCAAAGTTTTAATAAACAGTATTTGCTAAATTTGATTTCAAATGTTTACATAAGGGGGAAGTGCATTTTATTTTTGAAATCCAGGAAAGAGCAGATGAATTAAACCATTAACTATAACAAGTTTTCAAAGCCTCGCTGCATATCTTGTCACAAACACACACCTCAAGTTGTGAAGTAAAACAAAAATCCGACCAGCCTCAACAGTCCAGTCCTCAAATCTGTCACCTTTCTTAAACTGCTGATGGCTCTGCTTATAAACTGGCCTCAGCTGATTTTTGGACATGGAGGGATTTAAGTGTCCATAAAGAAACGTAAACATTGAGTTCCAGGATGAGAATCAATACATCATGTATTTTTTTGACAGTCTTTATAACCCCATAAGACTCCAGTGAGCTCAGAACTCCTTTGTCTGCTTGCTGCTGAAGATGGCTCCTCAGAACTGCAGCTGTGTGTTTGCTCTCTGGCTGCAGACTGAATTTATGAGTGGTCAGATACCACTGATGTTAACGCAGCCAGGAAACAGCACTTCTGACATGCACGCATCATAAGTCTGCCAATTCACACAATCTGTGACTATGCAGACTGGGGATAAGAAATCTTAACTCTTGAATTGTGTAGGGAAAACTAACCAAAAGTCAATTTATTTCTGGATGGAAATGCAAGTTGTTGACATCCCATAAACCCGAGCATCTTTCATCTCAGCTAATATGACAGAAAATTGATCGTTTTGTGGTGAGAAAGTGGTGGAATATTCCTTAAAGTGCTCCTGGGACAGGATTTAGCAGGAGGGGAAAATTCATCTTCACACCTTTGGCTTGGATCATTTAGACTTAATGAATGCCTCACGGAGCCAGATTTTTATTTTCTCAGGTTGACAGGGGGGTGGAGGTGGTAAAAAACTCCTGGAGCAGCTGAGATGTGGAACAGCAGCACATTGAGTCTGTTACTGTATGAAAACGAGCCTTCATCAGGTGTTTATCTCCGGTTTTAAGGCGTGAAGCTCCTTTTAATCTCGGCTGCGTCTCCGAACTGCTCCACATTGCCGAGCACATGCGGAGCTGTAACGGTGCTCCGTATTCTTCTTGAAGTTATTATTTTGGATGTTTTGCAGTTGCGCCGACTGGTTGGGCTTGACTTTTTCAGGCTTCCTCCCAAACAAGGAGAGCAGGTGTTTGACAGCTGATGGGTCGCCCTCTGCTGAGAGAACCCGGCTCATCTTCTCTAATGAGCTACATGAGACGGATTGCTTCTTTATCCTTCATTTGACTTTACAACAAGAGTGAGTCTTAACAAAACTGTTTGGCTGCTAGAAGAATAAATTCGCCCCTCGGAGGCAGCAGAGAAACAAGTTGCTTCAATAAGGCCTTTGAAGGCGGTTTAATGATTTTCCTAAATGAATGTTTTGGCAGCTCTGCCGTCTGGCTGCAGCAACGCTTCGGTCTGCTTTTATCGCACGTTTCGGATGCTCAGTTTGGAGAATCTGTGGCAAGAGTAACGTGAGACACAGAGCGAGGATGCTGCAGAAACATGAAGTATTGATTATGGCTGCAGCAGCCAGGCTGTGTTACTCTTGGTATCACCCTCACCTGAACGGTCAAGTGGCTGCCACTCTGCTTTTTGCTGCCTGTCGTTGGATCACAATATGCATTTCAGCAGACAAGAGAGGATTAGAGTGTCAGTGAAAACAAATAAATTAAAAGTTAAAAATAAATAAATAAATAATCCCTCCATTAAAATGGGATAAAGTAACACAAAGCAATTAGGTGGCAGTGTGACTAATCCCTCCTCATCCTGGGGTGAGAATGTGCTTTAAGGAGCATTTTCAACAGAAAACCTCAACAATGGCATTCATCAGATCTCTTCAGCGATATTCTGAAACTGTGATTTAGAGAGCTACTTGTAGAAGCAGAAAATTAACAATGAAACGCAATCTGTTTCCTGTAGGAGAGAATAATACCAGCTTTAGGTTTCTGAAGCTGGTATTAGAAAAACATGTGTTCCTTTAAATCTAGACTAAAAACCCACCTGGTGGGAGCTGCTTTTGAAACATTATAAATGAAACATTAATCAACTTTCTGTGCACTTGACAAAATGTAACGCCTCAATTATTGACTGTCTTCTTCATCTTTGAATCTGATAAATAGTTGTTGCATTTTGTGACAATGTTTTGGTGTCTTTGTTGTTAGCAGCATGTTGTGGTAAAAGTTAGCATGTCAATCCAAGTGAAGCTAAATCTGTTTTCGTTTGTCAGTTTTACAGTTCAGAGTTGATGAAAACGTGTTGCATGAATCAAGCTTGGTAGAAACACTTAGAGGTGGGAACTTTCCACTGATCTGCTTTTCTTTGTGCTTTTGCTAACTTTAAAAATTGATAAGCGTACTTGTAGCTTCTCCTAAATTAATATATTTTATTCTAAAGCAATAATATTCTTGGCTGTTTTGTAAACTTCCAGTTGAATAAAGCTTGATGTGTTAAAGTTTTTCATTTAATTATTTGTTGTTAGATGATTATTTTCTTATTTTGAACAGGTTTAGTCTGTTTACGATTTTATTTTTATAGTAATGTTTTATAATATATCTGATATTTAATAAAATATATGATTTTCTTTTGTCTTTCAAACAAAATTATTATCTGGGCCACTTGAAAATGAGTTTTGAGCCACATGTGACCTGTGGCCGCCATTTAAAGAGGCCTGCTTTATATTAAAGCCTGTTCATGTGTTAGAATGAGCACTCCACACTTTTCAGATTAGTTTTAGTAAAAGATTCTGAAACCCACATAACCTTATATTCCTGCATACATTTACAATGAAATATGCCATAATTATTTAATGCAACAGAGTTAAAATAATCAAGGGTTTTGAATCGTTTTAAATCTAAAGATTTTCAGTCTATAAAATGATCAGGTCTTTTTACTGTGTGCTAAAGAGTATCCTGTTGTACGTCTCCTTTCCTGTATTTGGTTTATAAATAAAAGGTTAAGGGAACAAGAGCGTAAAGAGTGAGAGTCAGAGAGGAATATTTTCCATAGGAAAACGTCTGGTGCTCTGAGCCCACAAAGACGCCTGCAGAGTCTCAGTCGGAGCGGAAGATGATGGATCGTATCAAGCCGCAGGCAGGGAGCGCTAGAAATAAGTAATCAAAGAGAAAGTGGGGGTAGGTGGTGTTCATGCAGACTCGCTGCTCACCATTCATATTCCAAAAGGTGACGGCGCTTGTTAAGTTGTTGATGGCACCACGCATTGTACAAACTCTGCTGCCTCTTGGCTCCAGTAGGTGTTTTAGTGGAATAGAGTTGAATTATCCATTTAGTACCAGAGGGGCAGTTCGTGACCTCTTCCTCTCGCACTCCCCCGCACCTCCATCAGCCGCCCACAGTGGCATCCGCGGTCAAGGTTAGCTCTGTGGCTATTCAGCATTCTGCGCTGAGCCAGGAAAGTCTGCCAGACAGGTTCTGCTTGAATATACTCAGGTGCAGAGATGGTTTCAGGGTACATTTTCATAATGCAACCAAATGGGCGATACTTTTTTCCTTGTTGCCATGGAGCCTGCATGTCTCTTTGGAAATTAGATTTGACATTGGTTTAAAAAAATAATCAGCAGGAGGGATTCAGGATGCCAACAGGAGCTAAAAATCCAAATATGGTAATTAATAACTCGTCTTTGGTTTTGCTGAAGAAGCTGCTTTTATGTGTTACTTAAGAAAACTGCATGAAGTTTCCATTTGAGAAAGAAATGTGGGCAGAAATGTGCCGTTTTTTATTTAAACTGGAGTTGGTTAGAACCCGCTGTAACCTGGAAACAGACGATACCGCTCGCCGTGCAGAAAATTGTAGAACAAAATGTGCAACATTATGGCTAAAGAGGATGCTGAATGTGTTATTAGAGGTTTTAAAATGTGTCTGGCATTTTCCACCTCACAGGAAATGGCAACTGACTGATAATAGCCTCATTGTCAATGGCCAGAAAATTCTGCTGCTGGTCTCAGAGGTTTGCACCTGGATCCACAGAGGTTCAGACCCGCCTCCCACCCACTGCAGAGACCCAGCATCTGTAGGCTTATGGACAGATGTGGAGTTTATTTTAGTGGGTTGATGATTCACAGTGGCACAGAGATCAACATGAGGTGTTAGTAAACTTACTATTTCTGAGAAAAAATTGTTTAGGTGCTCAATTTGTTTCCCATTTTAAACCTAATTGCTTAGCTGTCTGCATGTTGGTATCACTTGTGCCACGCAAGGCCTGAAGGGAAATGCAAATTCCTGGGTAATTGCAAGATTTAGTTCACAAATTCATGTATAAATTATGATGTTTGATTAATTAATTAGAGGCCAAATGATGATAATTAGACTACAACTCCAATTTTCTGAATCGTATTAATTTTTAATCGTGTAGTTAAAGAGGCTTTAATGACTGGATGGTAAGATGCATAGTTTCTGTTTAAGTGTCTGTGAAATGTGACTGAGGCCATTCTTCTATTTCATCATTATGTTACACATAATTATTTACATGCTTCTCACAGGCTCTGATGAATAGCAGTGATATGATGCAGGAGGGAGGAAAATTACAGCAAAGAAAATTATTGTTCCTCAGAAACCACTAAAGATTTATTTAAATTAAGGTAACCATATTTTGTAATGTTTTTATAGATTCACATCTACAGTTGTTTGATAAAACTTTAAAATATTCTACCAATGATAATCTTAAGACCAGGAAACAAAGCTGCTGGACAGTCACCAGGTTTTAATGCAGTTCCATAATTTGCCTAACATTTTTGTGTCTGTCCTTGTTTTTTGTTTTTTCTTGTATTTTAAATCTCTAGTTTGATACTTTAAATTTGTCTTTGATCAGAAATGCATATTGTTTTAATTCAGCAAAAACTCACATGTGAATGTAGTGGAAGAACATCTGGTTCTGTGATGGTCTCATCCAGTTCAAGATTCAGCTGAATTTACACCATTTTTTAAATTCTAAGACAAATATTCATTCCCTTTCCATAAATGAATAATGGAATCAATTCAATTTTGCATAATTAGATAGATTCCAATTCAATTAAATATATTCAGTTTCCCTATTAAATAATTCATCATCCCTCTTTTTTGTAGAATCGTATTCCTCGTCTAATATCAACATCTCTCTATATAAAAGCTGTTTTAAGCGAGAGGTGTCTGTAAATGCTTCACAGTTATGACCGACTGATCTTTGGGGAGGATTCAGCCGGAGGACTGTTAAAACCAGTTGAGTGCATTGTTTACTGCAGGGCTATTTGAACTATAAAACACTGATTTGACCTACAGGAATAACTTCCTAGAAATTATTTTTTTGGCCTTTAGAGAAAAGGCTAAAGGCACGCGTTCATTGATTCTGATTTGGTGCTAAACTGAAGGCTGTTTCTTCTGTTTGTCCAAATAATCTGTCATCTGCCTTTGATCACTCTTACATGGATCAAACCCAAACGAGGCAGCTCTATACAGGACCAAGGTTAATAATAGGTTAATAATCAGCTTTAGCTCTAGCATACTCTGTTGGTTCAGACAACGAGTTACTAGAGCCCCACGACTGGGGCTGATAAATCATGATTGGATTACAAACACATCCACAAAATCTTGGATTTTGAATAAAAGCTGAGCAACTTGTTTTCTACTCACCATAGTAGGTGAGGAGCAAAGTTGCCTTTGCTGCTACCTTTATGTGGTTCCAATGCTAAAGGTAAAACATCCAAATTCTTCTAAATCTTTCACTCAGAATCCATGAATCGTCAGAATGTCAACTCAAATTTGTATTTTATACCAAGAACAAAAAGCTAAAGGACTCAAAGGCTCTTTGTTTGTCTTTTTTATGCCTGACTGTTTGCCTGTGAGAAAATGTGCAGATGATCTCTGTTTAGATCAGATTTTTATTTATGGTAAATGGTTACCATCACTTGCAAAATTTAAACATTCAAACTTAAGAAGTTGATAAAATAATACATTAGTTAAGCATTTCAAAAACAATTCAACTATATAGTTACTTCCTGGTTCTTCACTTAACTACATAAAGTTTTAATGCAAGTTTATGGCAAAACCCACAGGGGTTGTTTTGGTTGTTTTTATCTTCCTCTTGAATCACTTCTTAGTTCTCTGTTATTGTTTGAAAAGTCTTCCAGTTGTTTTTGGTTATTATTGGTAGAAATGTGTTGCCACATTAGTTTATTCCTTTGTGTTTGGTTACTTAGTTTATTCATGTGTTTTATTCGTTGTACATTTGAATGTGTTTGTCTTAGATTACTGTCAGGTCTGTCCCCTTTTGGTTTGCCGTTTCAGTGGCTCAGGTCACTCAGTCACTTTGTTGTCTTTGGGTAAAACACTCCACCTGCTTTGCCTTCTAGTGGCGGCACTGACTGAATGGTAGCTCAGCATCTGTCAGCTTCCCCAGGGCAGCTGTGGCTACAGTGTAGCTTATCACCATCAGAGTGCAGATGAATGGATGATCAGCTGCCTCATAGGTTTGTGTGGCTCTTTCCTGGTTCATCCTTTCATTCTGTTATTCATAACCTCCACACTATTCTGTGTCAAAGAATGTCTTCCCAACTTCTGCCTTCATGCTTTCCTTTGTCATATTCATGCTAGCAGGGCTAAAGCTGACGTTGATTGTTTTACTGGACAGATGCATCATCATAGCAGGTAGTACCACACATCTCCACTCACTTATGCAGTAGTTCCTCCTTTTTGACCCCCTGCATGAGATTCTTGCCGCCCCTGTGGCGTTCCTGATGGTGAAGGAAGGAAAACATCTTGACCAACCCCTGAAAAACAAAATGTGGAACATGCTCTTCACTTTCCTTCTGTTTGGCATTGTCTTGCATTCCTGGAACATTTTGTAGAAACAGAAAGTGTTTTCATATTCATTCAGAAATCTGTTGTCATGTATGATTTATCAAATTTTTCAACTCAAAAGGAAATATAAGCTTTCATTTGAGATCTAGTGATTGTTGCTGACATAGCCTTCACAGGTATGAAGGATACAAGCTGAACAACTGAAGAAAGAGTGTTATAATTGCATACGCACATTTCCATGTGGCTCATCAGTCTGGCTTTTCTGCTATAAGAACAAAAAGAGAGAGAGAGAGAGAGAGAAGGTTGTAGGTCCATTCTCCTTTGATGTGCTTCTGATCAGAGTGCAAAAGCTCCAGCGCTGAAGCTTTGAAAAGATGTTGCCAGCCTGCCGGTACAGATGATGTGTCATTAGTGAGCAGAATGATTGATTTCTTAAAGTGGATGTGTGGCTCTAGAAGAGAAACATTTACCCCTCAGGCAGGAAGGCAGTATTAATAAAACATTACAAGGAATGAATCGCCGGCTCTTGGAACTCAGAGTGTATAATGGTTGTTTTTTTCCCCTTTCTGCCTTGTGTTTAAACGCAGTACCATGAGGATTTCATTCTTTAGGACTGTGAGTCAGATGAAACTGTGAAGAGAGAAAGTTTGCTCAGGTTAACTCTGTAAACTCGTCTCAGGAGGTGTTGCAGTATTTGGCCTGACGTTTCATATTCCAGCCTAATTTTCTGTCCATGAAATGACTTGTAATTCAAGTCAGTGTCAGTTTCAAATGTTTCTATTAAATCTGAAATGGAAGGAAATTACTTCCAGTTTGACACATTCATTCAAAGCCAGTGGCTGATATTCTAAAACTGTGGGTCTGTTTACCCGAGCATGAGTTGGAGTTAATTAACTGTGCTAATGTTTCAGATCCAATCTGTATTCATTGTCCAGACTGCTGTCTCTTGTTTGTCTCTTTGCATGACAAGTAGCAATTCAAAATGAGAAATTCAAAACTTTGTTATTAGACCAATAATCTGAATGTTTTGTTCTGTAAAGCCATAGCTTTTCTCATCTTTTTAGTCCACTTTGTTGAAAGATGAAGCAAGAAGAAACAATTACTTCAAGACTTGGCTTTGACTCACTCTTTAATTTGACCAAATGTCTTAAATATACATATCTGTAAATGTGTCAGAACCATCCAAGAGAAAATTTATGCTACATAAACGTAAACCGAAGCTTTCCAACTGGATCATTGCCTGTTTGTGTAAAGCGGTCTACATTATCTCAGATTTCAGCTGTTTGTTGGTAACAGAGTCCCTAACTCTGACTGTAGTTTCAACATATCCTGCTAACCGTCAACTTTTCCAAGGCAGACCTCAGGACATGCACACCATTCCACATGGATGAGGTGGTGGTGGAAGTGGGAGATTAAATCCCTAATTCTGAGATAATTTGGGTTTTATTTGCGTTCTTAAGGAAGCTCATATCTTCTTGGAGAGAACAGAGGAATGAGTCTGTGAGGAACTCCACCGCTTGGTTTGAACAGTATTGAGTAAATGCAGAGCAGAGGCACTTTTCATAAAGAGGATTTGAGTGAAGCCTGCCTTGATATAAAATGTACAGCAAATGGATCAGTGCCAGCTCCCTGCATTAAATAAAGTGCTCTCACTTTGTGGGTTAACAAGCCTCAGTCAGGAGAAGAACCAACAATCAAATCAATGGGAACAAATCTCATTCACATTCATGTCTTTACCAAGAAAATCTAACTTTGTGAAGGGAAGTAAAGCTGCACACTGAGCCTTTTGCACAACTCCAATCATGATATCATATTTCTTTACTGCTGCCTTTCAGGGGTAATGCTGTCTAACTTTAAAGATGGCCAAAAAGGAATAGTTTTTCTCACAGGAGTTCTTTGTTTCATTGATGTGTGCATTTATGTGCCACCAGTTTTAATGCTTAGCGCTCAGCGCCATGAGCCTGGGGCTATTTTGTGAAATTTCCACATGGATAAACATATTGAAATTCAGTAACAACTTGTCTTCTGAAAGGCCAATGTGGAACACCTCAGGCTCAACAAAATGAGACACTTAGAAGAAAACAGTCTCAGTCCCACATTTTAAAAGTCCTATTCCGCCCTTTGTCTGATCAACAGAGTAAATTAAAGACTGATGTGCAGTTTTAAATGAAGTGAACAGATCACACCAATTTCACATTAAATTATGCTTAATTTTAATGAATACATTAAGGTAAAGAAACAGATTGTAAATGGTTTTTAGTTTTGATTTTGGGAACTTCTGAAATGAAGAAAGCCAATGACGGTATGGCAAACATTAAAAGTAAAATCAGTATCTAAACTCTTTTCAGTGAAGGAGCCATGCTGTGTGTTGGGTCTCCTCCCTGTTAAACATGCTGACCAAGCAAAGCTTCAGTCCCTCCTTACACCTTACGCCTGGTTTGCTTTCAGAATGTTTCTTTTCCAACAGAAACTGGTCATGTTGTTAAACTTTCCTTCCCGTCTCTCAACTAATATCTGTATATGAAGATATGAAGTTGGTATCTTCATATGTGCACATGAAGATACCAAAAATGTGGCCAGAGGTCCAAAACCTTACTATTGAAAAATTTAAGTCAGTTTTTGACATTTTAGTCATGGCTAGTTGATTCCTAGTAGTTGTTTTTAAGTTTACATCTGTTTCTTGCTAATTAACGAGGAACCACCAACCCCTGTGATAATCATCCTTCCCAGTACGTCTATTCACCTCCATTCTGCTGTTTTTATTCCTTTGTTCTTGGATCTTTGAAGTTTCTTTCATTAATCTGCATTTTGGATATTTGTGTTGATAGCTATTACATACCAGTGACTCATTGTAAATCTTGAACAGAAAACTGACTCTTTTCATTTCCCTCTGCAGAACTGCCATTTTCAGGTTAAGGAAAATGTTCAGAATCCCTGTTATCATTCACACAGTGAACTACTGATGGTGGCAGGGTCTCCTGAGCAAATAAACCAGGGTAGAAGCCAGACTGAGACCTCAGGGATTGTGAATTATTGATAATACCGATGGACCAATGCAGGTTAGAGATCGAACAAATAAAGATGGATCTAAAGCTTCTAATGAACAAGTAGTCTTTAATCTTTCCAGTTAAAGCAGTCAGCTCAAATGTTGTAATTGGAACAAAATAAATAAATGACTCAAATCACTGGGGCTCATCTTCATAGACAGAGGAGAAACGTCAGATTTGATTTTTATGATCTTCTTCACAAAAACAACTGGTAAACCTGTTGACAGTCATCATCTGAGGTTAACAAAGCATGTTGGGTTGGAGCAGATACAGTTCTGGTAATAATATTAAATAGTATTTTGGGATAAGATTACTAAAATACAACTTATCATCATTAATTGCCTTATTATAAGAATCCAGAAATATTTTTAAATATTCACAATGGACAACTAGACCTGGACTCTGGAACTTGTTGAAGAAAGCAGGCCACTAGAGATTTTTATCATTTGTACTGCACCTAATAGCACTGAAGCATTGCAATTGAAAGGGTTAGATGAATAGGAAAGAAGCCAAACATACAGAGCTTTAATAAATCCTGTGTTTAGAAGCTAACATGAAGAAAGAAACCAATCTATGGCAGGTTTTCAACCACACTGCCTAACTTGTGCCCTCCCGACCAACCCCTGTGATATTTGTTTGTGTGTAGAGCAGATGGAACATGCTCTAAAACAGTCTGACCAAATATATTACTGAGACCTTATCCATGAAGACATGATGTGAGTCTTTACAACCTGTCTGACCTTTATACCTCACCCTGTGCGCTTAATCAGGTCTTGTTATCCTATCCTGCTTCTCAACCTTGTGACATTTCACTGTACAAGGTGGGGAATGCAGCCTTCCTCTTTACTGTGTGACAACAACCTGCATTTCAACAACTGCATTATATGAAACAGGAATAAATAATATTAGAAATGTGGTTTAATACTTAATGGAATGTTCGGTTTCATAACAAAGTCATCAAACTCTTTCTCTCCTCTGGAAGTTTCTAATAACTGAAAGCAGCTGTTTATGTATTTGGGGCAGAAGCTCTGAGTAATGACATTTGGCTTTTTTCCCATGCATACAAAGTGAGCATGTCAGGGTCTGAGATGGTTAAGGTAAGCAGATTGACAAACACAGCTCTGCTTCTTTGACACTTCCTGCCCCCCTCCTCTGCACCCCCTGCTGCAGCTTGACTGAAGAATTACTGTATTTGGTGCAATTTGATGGACTGCTGAACTGTGAATATGCTTTGGCTCCAGACAGCTGTCTTGCCCAGAGTGAAATGTGATGGATGGGAAGGAGAGCAGGGGGGACATATGGAAATGACCGGGCATGAAGGAAGAAAGAGAAATTCTGCTTCCCTTTGTTTCTTCACCCTGACCACACACTGACAGTAGTTTGCTTCCCCCACTCAACAATTCAACCACGTTCCTCACCTGCTTCCTTTCCCCCAATCAGCATCCTTGGAGCCTAATCTTCTGCAGGTTCAGACTAAAATTAATTTGGCAAATGCAGGAGGTTCCTGTTATTGATCTAAATAACTTCATCGGGATGCATTTATCACTCCGGTAGTGACAGCAGCTATGTCTCCTTAAGCAGCTCCAAGTCGTTGAGGCTTGCAGGTCGGTGCCGCAGTGACAGCAGCTAAAGATCAGGATTGACAAAGTGCATCACCTCTGCGGATAGAGTGGCACCAAAGCATAATTTACCAATAACTCACTATATTTGGCGACGCCTTAGTCAGCAGAAATCTCACAGGCCATCAATCCAATCCAAAGAAATTGATCTGCTGATTGTGTTTGCATGTGACTGCGATGAGGGCAGAAAAGGTAAAGAAGGCAGAGCTGAGGAGATCGAGAGGCAGAAAGAAACCAATAATCCTTTATTTGGCCCTCAGAAGAGAAATTAGCATTGGGTTATATTTCAAAGAAAACAGTTATTCTGTTTTCAGGCTAATAGTCTGCATGCTGACCAATAAGTTTTCTGTCATCTGTGCTGAAGTTGGAATAGATAAAATATTTTGCATAAGTGATCAATGCAACTTTAACATTTCTGCATCAACTGCTGAAGTCTTTAACTGGGTTTCCTTTCTTTTCCTCACTGAAGATGAGCAGTTACACAGCATGATGCAGCCACCACCAAGTCTCACCATAGCAATGTTTTCAATATGATGTGCTGTTAGTTCTCCGTTAGACACATCATCTGACCTGAGCTGTGGGTCTCTGCACCTCCTCCAGAGCTACCGTGGGCCTTGCTGATGAATGCTCTGTTTGCCCAGCCAGTCAGTGCAGGTGGACGTCCATGACTGGGTAGGTCAACAGTTGGTCCTTCTGCTCCATGATGAGATGAGGGATTGAACAGAGCTCTAAAATGTTCAAAGTTTGAAATATTGTTATAGAACCAGCTCTGCTTTACATGTCTCCTCCCTGACCTGTGACCTCTGTTCCAGTGTCCATGATGCTCACCTGGCTGCTCTCTGATATTTTCTAACAAACCTCTGAGGGCTTCATACAACAGCTTGACTCACACTGAGAATAAATCACACAGATAAACTCTACTTAGAGCAACTGGTTGTACTGTATTTTATATATGTATGCTTTACTTTTCAGATATATATTTTTAAATAAACAGACATCCTTGTAAGAATACTTTTGCAAAGCAGTGTATTTGTTATACATTCATATAATAGTATCTTGAGATTCTTTGAAAGTAAGCTTGACCCTGTGTTGATTTATTAAAATGTTTTTTTTACCACATGCCATATTTTAAGTGGCACTCTCTTTGTCCCAACAACTCTGTCAAATATTTCTCTTATATACCTTATATGCCTCTATGAATAACTTGTGTGAAAGCTCTTCATTTATGCAATATATAAACTTTGGAAAATTCAATCGAAGGACTTTTTTTAATGTTCTTAATTGGCAGCCTGCCATTTTAATTCATCAAGTGTATTATGGATTGTGGGACATCTGCCCATCTTGGAAATATGAGAGGCTTCAGGTTCTTAGGGAATTACTTAATGATGTGCTGATCCTACCTTTGAGTGTGTGCTTCCTAAAAGCACATGAACACACACTTCCACACTAAGCTAAGGTGTTTGTTCAATATCTTGTTCAAATAAACCTCCTTATTGCTGATATTAAAGCACTGCCACACAGCACTTTCCTCACCTTCCGGATATATTAGAGAGAAATTTTTAAAAAGACATGAAACACAATAAGTTCAATAGTGCTGCTGTTAAGCGGTTCAAATAAAAGCAATATAAAAAAAATCTGCACTAAACACAATATGGTTCTTGTCTTGTGTTTACGCTTTGAAGGCCAGGATTTTATTTGTGGTCAGATTTCTGACACTAGTTGCATGTAGCTGCTTCGTATAACTGCAATCTAATGTGCATAATGTAAATTGGAAACAAGATGATGGCATATATGAGCAAAAATACTCAATACTATCTTTATCTCTAGGGGCGGCACTGGTGGAAGTGCTACGTAAGCAAGATCCAGTAATGCCATTGGTCAAAAATTCCCAATACACAACAGTAGAGCTGGAACTGTATAAAAACGTGATGTCAGAAGTAAGAGAGAAGACATTTTGGATTCCGAGACGATGAAATTGAAATGATGAAAATGTAATGTGTGAATCCGCAGATGTGCATTAAATGTCTTCCTGGTTGTCAGTGAGCCGGAGAGAATGGACTTTGTGTACCGTTTCTTATTTCATGAGTTTGGCACCTTTTAATTCCTCCATAAGAGTTCTTAAGAATGGAGCCAAATCCTTTAGACTCTTCTCCTGTGGAACAATTTTAGTCCATGAAGCAGACATCCTGTATACTTTTAAGGTTTAAAACTTCCATTCATTCAATACAAAACTACTTTGTTTATCTAAAAGGTAAAGTAAATGTCACTCATACTATTAGTAACTCATAAGTATCTTCAAAGAGTTGTTGTAGATGGTAATGCAGGAAGAATTTCCAGTAGCAGTTAGTCATGCAACAAATCTAAAGACCCCATGTGCTATTAAAGATGTCACCCATCATTAGCATTAAGAGATTTAAAGAGGAGTTTCTGCTGCTCCTCTTTAAATCTCTGTCTGTGGTTGTGGTTCTGTTGGAGGCTTCTTTCTGTTAAAGAGGAGTTCTGTTCTCCATTGTCACCACATGCAATGGTATGAGGAATTGCTCCAAAGTTAAAAACTAACTGAAATTGTTGTCCACTGTTAGCATTTTTCTCTTTTGGGAGAGATTACAGCTAATTCATTGTTTTTTGAAAATTTGTAAAAAAAAAAATAAATAAAATAAATCTTAGAAATCAATGCTTTCTATGCATTTCCTTGGTTTTTGGATAGAATATCCTTTTAAACTGTTGGTTTTGGTGTGGGAACTTCAGGCACCTTTCCTTAAAGTACAACCACAGATCTGCCTTTGATTTACACAGGTTTGACATCATCATCATGGCTTTTCCAAATATAGGGAACATTTCATGCAAAATTCACTTTTTTAGCTCACAAATGCATTTTTTGTACTTTGAATACATTTTTTTGTACTTTGAATGTCTAGGAGTTAAAAAAATAATAAACGTATTCTCTCCCGTGCTGCATAGATATCTTTATACTCTTTTTGGGTTATTTGCTCATTTTTCTCTATTCGCTATAACGTTATATTGGCTATGACGTCACTGCATTTGCAGTGGAACTTCGTAAGAGGGTCATGACAAAGAAAAAGACAAAAAAAGAACAAGGTAATGACTTCCGGTGTTCTGTTTGGCTGATCTGTTGTGAATCCGCCATTTTTTTTAAATCCTCGAAACGAGTTTTGTCGTTCAAGTTCAGATGTGCCGAAATTGCAAATACACAAGTCAAAATGTTTGCTTCTAGCGTGTATTAACGCACAAGATTCCTGACGTCGCCCTCCAGCATCAGAGCCTCATCGAAGTGTTTGGTTAAGTTTTATTTTTCTCGGGAATGGACCCACTTCAGAGGGAAAAGTCCGTTTTTGGAGCACTGCCGGACTTCTGCCAGTATCGGGGATTTTCCTAAAGACTTCGTCTGATTGAGGCATCAGTTCCTTTTCTCTGTGGAAACGATGTACACAGCAAAGAGGTAAACTGCTAATAACGCTAAAATGACAGCACAGCTTATTGTAGACAGGAATGTTGTGTGTTAATAATGGCGTCCCTGGCCATTGATGGTAGGATTGAGCCTTCTGCTTCTGTTAGCGCTGTGTGCTAGCTAGCTGTTAGCTGCCTCCTTGAGGACATAACTGTACTGTAGTGGTGGGAATTTCGGCTCTCTTCAGAGAGCCAGCTGTTGTGGCCCGGCTCTCAAAGAAGAGCCGGCTCTTTCGGTTCACCTGACTGTTTGCTCCCCTCTCTGTTTTCGCATAAGGGTATGACGTCCTCACATGTGATTGGCCACAAGGCTACGCTGCTGCGGTTGAAGAACGGCTAATAATAAAGAACGGCTCTCTGTGAGGAGCCAGCTCCCTCCATTCATGTCAAAGAGCCGGCTCTGAGAGCCGAAACGTTCTCGACTGACCGATCTTTACATCTCTACATGTTTTTTTTGTTTGTTTTTTTTCTGCCGGTTTTGTGTAGGGGAACACATGACCAAAACGCATTCAGTTACGTTCTTGATGCTCCTGTTAACTAACCCCTTAATTATGTCCAGGCTTTGTTTACTTAACTATTTAGTATTAAGGTTTTAAAAGGTATCTGACAGGCATAGACACTAGAGTTAAACTTGTAGGTGTTTAAGGGTAGATATACAGTACTAACACCTTTGCGATGCATTCATTTGAGCGCTTGGTTCTGCAGGTTCGTTGTCTTCATTCTCCTGCTCTGGGTCAGACTCTGGCTCCAACATGTAAGGTTGGATAGACAGGTCTGCCATCTTTAAAAAAACTTTGGAGCAGAAAGTTTCTTTGAGCATAGTGCAGAGAAAAGGAGGATTTAAAAGTCACATTAAAGCAATATTGGTGTTTGTAAACTTATGAGTTTGAAGAAAGTAAAAATTCTAAATGGAAGTAATTGTTAGTCCCAGCTGACCTAAACCAGGAGAGGTTTGGTCTGGTTTAATGTCACATGCAGGTGAAAAGGCGACACTGTTTTTACACAGGGTATGTAAATATCTGGTTTATGCCTCCCAGATGCCTGCTGAGTGTGTGTGTGTTGATGAAATCCATGTGTTTGTGGGCTTTGACAGTGTGGATGTAATTTTATTTGGACATAATCTTTCTCTCTGCTACTTGGTTCTACAGAATAGAATCAGGAAGCAATGGTTTTATTTGCTTCAGTCTACTGCTGCCATCGGACTGAAAAGGCAATATCCCAGAGATCCATCTGTAAACAAACAGCATCTCAATACATAAAGTGCATTGGATGAATAACACCAATATTTGATTCATTTCTTGTATATAAAAAAGCAGGCCAGTAAACATAAAAAAAAAAAAACTTCAAATGTTTCTTTAGATTTTATAGAAAGTATATTTTCTACCCTTTTAGGGTAAAAAAAAGCTTTGAGATGTGATATGTAAACCAGGGTGCAGCATACTAACTGTTTCAGGTTTGAAAGCTTCAACAAAGCATTGATTTTAGGAGAACTGAGCCGTCTTCCAGTTCAGGGGAACAAAGAACACACGTCCAGCCACTATGTAGGTTTAAACATTTTCTGTGTTTCACAGACCCCAGGGCTTTGATTAATTGATTTTCAGTATCTACATAAAGTCCTGTTGCCTTGGATTTATACCCAACATGCAGTGCTTTCAGTCTCCACCGCCACATAAAAACACAAGGATTCATGGCTGCTCCCAGGCACCATATTAAATGCTGTTTGTCTTCTCCTGAAGACATAACTCTCCTCTGTTTACCATAGTTCAACAAGCCCCTTTGGGCCAACAGCCAGACTTTTAGTTCTCATTTTTTCTGTTCTACCTGGACATAAAATGAAATTCATGACAGATTTGTTTTCCCTGACACTATATTTGTCTTTGGAGGCAGAATCTGTTCTTTTAAAAATGTTTATTTTTGTTTTTTGTCACTTCTCTAACAGCCTGTGTAGATTCTGACAATAAAAAAACATGCAGATCAGATCTTGACTTCACCTGTAACAGAGTTTTTATTTTTACTTAAAAGATAGATTTAAAAGCCCCACTAACCGTTTTTACTTATATCCATGTTTGGCCATGCTGACACGATGTTTGAGACAGACGGGCCAGTAACCCACGGTTACAGATTGAACCCTTACCTCGTGGCTCTTTCCCATCAGCACCAGCTTCATCCAGTTCAGTGCGACACAGAGCATTTGATTGCCCTTCATTACAATTGAGTACCACCTCAATTTAGATGGGGTTGTTATAGCAACTTGGCCACCAAGCACATGAAATGTCTGCGCCTGGTCAATGGACACTGGATATTGAATTTTCCTCATTTAAGCCATAACCATCAGTGTGGTAAAAAACATCCCCCAGCTCTACGCTTTGCTTTATGTGGAGGATCTGATGGTGGTGGCCTCTTTCAGCAGTGGATGGATGAGGAGCACAACAATGTTGACTTTGCTTGGCATCTCTGGGATGTGCTTGACAAACAAGTCCAGTTCAAGGAACTGGTGGAGCCAGTTCCTCCATGGATCTCCTCTTGAGCTGTCTTGGCAGCAAAAGAGGTCCTAAGGGGGTCATAATGTTGTGCCTGATTAATGTAAATGCAAGTATATATTATACAGGAATTATTTTTATTTATGTTGTCTTAGTTTGCATTATAGGTTCCAAAATATTTTTATTTAAGATAAACTTCTGAAAAATGAAATCACAATTTGGTGTGAAACAAAAGTCTGGTTGAATTTAATCGGAACAGTCCAGTTTCCACATACAGCTCTGAGCGATGTTAAAAAGGACAAAATTCTGCTTTTAATTGACCAGCGAAGCCATTCCAGTCTGCGGGCAAGGTGTTGGATTTAATTGAGAGGAGATGTCAGCTCTACGATTGGAAGACTCAACTACAGTAGTCCTCAGAGTCTGAGAGTCAGCAAAGTCAATGAAAGGCCTGAACTTTCAGACGGCATGAAAGAAATGAGGGCAGGCGATGGAGATTGGGTCCGGGGAAATATCCAAGAGGGAGGGGAGGCAGGGACCGGCCAGAGACACGGAGCAAAGTACACTTACGTCTTCTTTTGCCTTCTTGGGCGTTTCATTGCTGCTGAATTACGCCTGATCTAAAAAGTGCAGACAGTTGGCTGCTCCAAGTTGATGATGAGAGCTCAGGTTCTGTGATATATCTGCCCATCAGACAGACTTAACTGCAGAGGCATTATTCTTCATTCCAAAACCCGAACACATTTATTACCTTGCTTCTCTGAGGATCCCTATTTATAGTGAAGCTCTCCTGCTAGAGACACAAAGAGAGCAGCAGCAAGGTGAGGCACGTTTATTGCTATACCACACACGGAGGGTTTACTTTAAACTATTTTATTCTGAACTCTTCAAATGATGACCTTTTTGCTCATAAAAGAAAACCCTATACATCCTGCATTAAAATGTCTCTATATGCAGATGATATACATGTTATTTTACATTCAGAGAGCTTTCTCTGATGCAAATCAATTCCCTTCCCAGAAATAGATCACATAAATACACAGTTTCTACCTCGTTCTGTTTGATCTGCATCTTTCTTTCTTTTTTTTATCGTATGCTGCAACAACAACATCTACACTGGCAACAGAACCTTGTCCTGCTGGGTGCTTTTTTTGGCCGTGTTCCTCATCTTGCTGGCTTGAGAAACCAGAGCTACTTCAGCAGTATCCACTGTGCCTTGGTGAATGAGAGACAGAAGACGTATGCCTTCTTTTCAAATGGTTACTGAAAGTCTTTAACCAAGAAAACATCAGAAATCTGAGATCATGTGTCCTGATGAGACCTAATAGTCTTAATTCTTTGCAGCAACAGATGGTATTTTGTTCATGCGTTTAAACACCGAGCTCGATCAGGCTGTAACTGCAGGAGGTGAGAAGTGACTTTTCTTTTCTTCTCACCCTGAGAACAAAAACGACTCATCAGATTTAAGGATGGAGCAGCTGAATGACTATCCTAGAGGGCCGAGCATTTAAAGACTAGACAAATCAAATAATGGCAGCAGTTTCTATAAAAACGTTTATAGAAACGTAAGCAGTATTTTTAATTGCAACATATTAAATACTCACGAAACTGACATTTTTTAGCACATATTGATGATCTTTTTTTTTATTCATATGCACAGAAACCTTCTCTTAGGCTTCCATTAAAAGCCTACATTCATGTCCGCCTGCTCTAAATCTGAGAAAAAAAAATTAAGAGATTTTACTCTTAAAATTTGTTTTTGCCTTCTGTCAATTTCTTGGGCAAAGATAATCTGAATACATAAATTTGAATAAATACATTTGCATTTATTAGAGGAAAAAAGGTACTCAAACCAACCTACATATATGTGGTATAATATCTGAAACTGGCCTCCAAAGGCTTTTATCTTCCATTAATGAAACTAATGAAAATAAAAATGTTTTACCTCATAGAAAAACTGTATGTGCAGTCTGTGGTAGCTTCACTTGGGATTTTCCATACTCTTGACTATTTTATGTCTTCTGGTTTCCATTGATAATCAGCCCATGTCTCCTGTTATTCTTACAAACTTCCATTATAGATTGAGATCAGTTTTTCATCTTTCAGACACTTTCAGCATCATGCGAGCCCACAGATCTGGGCGTTTTCAGTCCATTTTGATACGTTTGCTCGTTTTATCAGCAGCGTTCTGAAAAGTAGCAAAATGAGCTCACCGACTCATCTTCTCTCCTCGCCCGTCCTCGACTGAATAAGAGGAAAGTGTGATGGTCAAAATTAGCGACTGAGCCAATACAATCAGGCTTTTATCTCTTTTTCTCAAAGGCTGCTGCATGACCTTTTCTTCATCTAATTGGTTTATGAAGAGCCTCTTGCAGCTGCACTGAAGCCTGGCGAGATATGTAACGGCTGTTTGAAAAGTCTTTTTATCATGCTCCCATGTGATAAAACCAAATCATTCAGTGTCACGCATGAAAAAAAATGAACCCAAGTCATTAATGTGGAAAAACTATAAAAGTTAATTTTGACTAATTGATTGTTCAGTTAAAAAATGTATAAAAGTCATATTTCTTGTGAATAATGTTTTTTCTCTTTGAAATTGACAGTTTTGGGGGTCAGATATATGTCTGTATTTTATGAGGCCAAGCTGCTTTTTGTTAGTTTTAGACCAGAATACCAACTGGATATTTGTTCTGAACTCCAGCAGATTTTACTGGAGCAGGGTCAAATGTCAGTTAGCTCTAATCAGTTGTTTATAATTGTGAATTTTAACCAAAAGACAAGAAATGGAATATGCATTTCTGTATTTACCAATAAAATTTACTGTATGGTTTATCGTCACAGTAAGAACACCAGTCGGATGGGAGACCGCTTGAAAAGCAGGAAGCAGACTATAACTCAGGGCATTCTGGGTAAATACAGCCAAAAGAAGTGTGCAACTCTAGCGGTAGAAATGTCTGATGGTCTTTTGTGAATGTTGAGAAATTCTACTACCACTGAAATGTGACGCCTCTCCATTTTGTGAAGAAGGAAGTTGTGTTCAGTGTCTTCAGGTGTTAAATACCCGAGAGATCATAACAAAGTCTGATTTCTGGGAAGAAAATCCTAAAGTAATGACTTTAGTGCAAAACTTTACAGTGTTTATATACATTTTAATGAAATGCTTTAGCTCTCTTTTGAAGAGTCAGTTAAATTTAGAGAAATATCCCAGCATGCATAGGGTTCTGAACCTCAGCCATGAGGTTCCGGTCAGAAATGACTCGTTTAAAAAGCCCTGACCGTGACAACGCTTGGCACATCAAACTGAATGGTGTCAGGCAGCACACAGCACCAGCTGCTTTTGTTTGTCAGCCTGCTGTTGTTAGCACAAAGTGAAACCTTCTGCCCGTGACGGCACCTCGTGATGAGATGGGGAAAGCAGAATCTCCCGAGCCGTCGCCCCAGAGAGCAGCGCTGCCTCCCTGCAACAGCACTGCAGTGAAGAGTTGTGCACTGAGCTTTTTCCCCTGATGAAAAAATAGAACAGAACCAAACGGATCTGCATAAACTTTAAAGAGCAACTTTCCAGTTTTTGTTCCAAGTAAAGTAAGTTTGTTTGGTTACAAAGTTTTTGTCATTTTCTGTTGGGAAATTATTCCCCCTGTCGACGGCGGATGTGGCAGGTGGAAAGCGTAATGGATAGTGTGCAGGGTGGCATCAGCAGCACATTTAAGTGTCTGCTAAAGCAGAGTTGTCGCAGCAGATGTCAGAGTAAGCAGCTGCTGAGCCATCAGTGAGCTGGCTTGTGCCGATGGATCAAGTGCTTGATGGATGGCGTAATGCCCCTGAAAGGACAACTTATTGCAATTTTAATTATGCTCAGCTCACTCCTGATGCTTTTAGTGCGTCCGCAGCGTCTAGCTGGGTGCACCTGCAGCCGGTGGTGATGTGTGCTCTGCTTCCCATCCTCCCCTCGTTCAGTCCCATCAGTATGTACCGTGAGGAGACCGAAGCTGGTCTCAGAGCTGAGGGAAAAAAATGTAATTAAGAGTTTCAGATTGGAGCCTGGTGTTAATCAGCTGTCCTGTCACCTTCATATCGTGTCACCTCTGAGACGATCTGCAATGACACATGAACGGGTCCCCGGTTAAAGCTTGCTGCCTGGCTTTGCCTCTGCGCCGCCGCTGCCGCCGCCGCCGCCAGACTGGAACACATTACCAGAGAGAAAACGTGGAATAAAGAAAGAAGAGTAATGTGAAAATGAAAATGACAGCCTCCTACTAATTACTGTCGCTCGTTTAAAGAATAAAGAGCATTATGTCGCCCTAATCAGAAATGATGTATCTGTGGTTACATGGGGGAAGAAGCTTATTCAGACTTAGGTCTGTGGAATATGACTGATTAGTTTAAGAAACCTACAGCTGTCGGGGTGATTAACACTTTCTGATAATTAACGCCAGCAGTTTTGATTGTGATAAATGAACTTGATGTATCTGGATTTAAGCTACACTCTTTAAAACAAAAGAAGGCAGAGAGAGAAATCTTTAGTTGGGGACATTTCCCACCCAGACTCTCGACTCCTACTACTTGTGAATTTATGTTTCACACTCATTTGCAAAAAAAAGGTGACCATTCTCTCTTTCTTTAACCACCAAAAAAGCCTGGTACGGAACGCATTTCACAGTTGGCTGTCTGTCACTTGAGCTATGGACCATCGATTCCCTCCAGC
The DNA here is from genome assembly GCF_000485575.1 of Poecilia formosa. Taxonomy (NCBI): domain Eukaryota; kingdom Metazoa; phylum Chordata; class Actinopteri; order Cyprinodontiformes; family Poeciliidae; genus Poecilia; species Poecilia formosa. The sequence goes on along the minus strand of NW_006800056.1, from coordinate 532,474 downwards.
AAAAAGCACAAAATGCTTCAGTCAGGGAAATAAAACTTTGACTTCTTTTGATTTTCTTTCAGTCAAAAAAAAACTTAAAACCCAACTTTAAATTGACATTCGACACCTTTAAAAAAATGCCAACCCACACTCCAGTGCGGTTTGCTGGAAATTGTATATTTAACATTCAGCAAAAGGAAGCTTTGGCTTTCCTGCTGGTTAGACAACGAGATAATTAGTTTATCCACTCCACTGGTTTCGCTTAATGTCGAGGATCACGACTCGGGGGGCGGAATCGGATTTCTAATGAATCAGACTCGTTAGGGATCTGTTAAAGACGTGGCTGGAAACGTGGTCCACCTGACTGATATAGGAAGCCAACTAGTACCACTGAACTTCAGGCATGTAAAAACAAAAAAATCAGCTGCAAATGTGTAGGGACTCAAGTCTCAGACCTAAGAACAGAGAAATATGTACATTTAAAGGTGACCAGACAACAACATTTATAAAATAAAAGCCAAGTTTTCTTCTTGAAGATCTTTCTGACCACGGCTTGGGATCATATCATCTTAGCGGTGTAGTCGGATAAATTCTGCCTGTAGGCCTGTTAAGGTCACCATTGATGTTGCTAGGGTCACATCCATTACTTGGCCTGCCCTGCATTCGGTTCAGTGTTTGCATTGTTAACATTTATTGTCGCTAACATACCACCTCATGTTTCCTTTTGAGTTTGTTTTGGGTCTAAAGGTGTAAATGTCTGTAGAACCAACTGAGGAGACGAGACATTCGACATCAGAGGGTCACAAAGATGAAACGAGGCCATTTTCTCTGCTTTGGTTTTTCACGTTTGATGTAGATGGATTCATCCACTCGTCTCAGGAACCACAGTCTTCCCTGTCCCAAACACACCTTGCTATTTTCAAGAGCCTGTGCATCAACCTTGAGATGTAGATGAGCTGCTTGGTGTTGATCTGATGAAATGACTCTTCTTGTGTTTGGTCAATCTTTTGAGTAGCTGCTGAATCCATGTTTAGAACTGAAAAAGCCTTTCAGGTGAGAGATGAATTATGAGAAGTCCACTTCCCTTCTGTTTCTGTTTGGGCATTTTGGATTATCATGTTTTGGTTGACAAACACAGATGCTGTGACCTTAACCACCTCAATGAATATTACGATTATTGGTTATACCAAGCACCTACACTGGCCAGTTCCTCAAAGGTCACACTCCCAGGAAATGAAGTTTTTGGGTTTAATGTTCATAATTTTCCTCAGTACTTCAGCTCTTCCTGAATCCTCACATTACTCTTAGATCTCCATTCACCTTCATAGCAACAAAAACAAAAGTTGATCCAGAATCTTTTGATTTGCTTAAGAATCCTGCTAACATTGAGAGTAAAGATAAGAAAAGCCTCAATCAATCTGCTGCACTCTGCAGCGAAGTTGTGGATAATTTGAACTACTCTGTTTTTTTTTTTGTTTTTTTTTTTGCAACATTTCAGAGACTGTTAATGAGACACAAGTGTCTTGAACTGAGCATTGTGATCTTTCTGCATCATTGATCGATTCAACATGAGCCAAACTAAAGACTGTTTCATGCATGGACCTTGTCAGAATACAAGGGAGAACCTACAGCTCTTTCAGATTTTCTTTTTGTATTTCTTTGAAACACACCACTCGTTTACTGAGAAATACCTTTTCAGCTAGTTACTGATTAAACCTTTAAAAAGGGCTTTGTGTTTTCAACTTTCCTGTCTGCCTGCATAAAAATCTACCATCATTTAAACTGAATTTTAGATAAAGAAATATTAGCTAAACATGTCTCAATCTTGTCCAGAGATACAAGTTCATTTCATACTAATCTGCATATATTTAAAAACAATGTGTGAATGCAAAAGAAGGATGTAGATGTGGGTGGATTATTTGTAACATATCATTCACATGTGCAGGGATCCTCTTGTTTCCATTTAGTCTTCAGCCTTCAGATAGAAAAGACACAACACTTTGTATTGCCTTGTTGCTGAAAATGTGTGATGTAAATAAAATTACCGGTACCTTTACCTTTTCTCTTTACATTTTTGAGCTGCAGGAAACTTATATCGTACATTGTTTGTTCTTTTCATCCATTCAGGCCCAGAAACTAGATTTCAGCCCTCAACCAGCCACCATTAGATATCTCTGAATCAACTTCTGCTTCACCATAAGAAATGTTGGTAGCAGTTATGTAGGTCACCAAATGAGTTAAAGATCCATTTGTTTGATATGGGATCCCATAATGACATGTCAAACAAACATATCAAACACATATAAATTAATCAGTATACCAATGTGTTGATCCGGGTACATCTTGGGAAAATTGCCAGCTTATTACAGGTAAACAGGGACACACAGAACCAACACACACACACACACACACACACACACACACACACACACACACCAAGGGGGAATCCTGATGAACTGTTTGAGGAAAACAGAGAGAACCCCTGCATACACTTGGAAAACATGCAGGCTCCTGCTGTGATTCAAGCAGAGGGCTGATGCTGATCACCATCATCATTAACCAACAAAAAAGAGGTCATTTTCCTTTAGTCAAAGAGTCTCATTTGCAGAAGGTTCTGTTTCTGCATAGTCCACTAACTTCATTCTGAAATCTCACTGCTCACTTTCAACACAAATGTCTTTTTTACTTTTCATGAATATGTTCTTTTTGTTGAATTGTAGGAGATGATAACCTGGTTTTACTGTAAATTTGTGGGAGTTGAAGACTTTCAGATCAGTTCATTAGGTTGACACCCACCATGTCCCGCTGAGCCAGCAAGCAACAACATGAAAGACAATGATGATTTGGGGATTTAAAAGTAAAATTCTAAATCAAAATAGTGTATTTCTGTGAGCAAGTCAGGAAAAAGCTCATTATAACAAAGGCAAATTCAGAGCAAGCCATAGGTATATTCCTTCTCCTCTAGATATTAGAATATTCTGTTCTCAATCAATCTGCATTTTATATAACAAAGAGCATCTGAACAGAGAAACATTTCCAATATCATGAACTTAAGATCATGTATTAGTCTCCCGTAAGAGAAATTTGTCTAGGAAGCAGGGGCAAAACTACAGTACAACAATAAAAACAGCACATCCAAAAAGGACAATAGCCACAAACATAAGAGCAAAAATTCACAAAAAAACACAAATGTCAGATCAGCAGTACATTCCCATAACCATCTCATTTCCATTCACATGCAATACATCTTCTACATGCTACTCTTGATCACCGTCTGGGCCTCCTATTACTCTGTTCAGGCCCCAGTAGTCGGAGAGCCTGTTAAATTGTTGATACATGTATTATATCAACAATACATGTTGATACAATAACATAAAACTCTGTAATGAGAAAAAAATGAGAATCAAATTTTGTTTATTGAATGAAAGAAAGGCTGACCACTTTTGGGTGTGGGTGTCTGTGTCTCTGTGTTTTCTTCTGTAAAGGTCAACAGGAAATGTATGGATTCAGACTGTAGAGATGTATGAAACTAGCTTTTTCAGTAGGGTGTCTGGTAACCCTTGGAGATGGGATAAGGGACTATGTCTTCAAGGAGCCTTTGCAGAAGAGCCAAATTAGCTGAGGTGGTTCAGAGTTCTGCAGGATGCCTGCCACAAGTTTTTCTGGGTCGTACTGCTCTTCAGCCAGAGAATGTATAGTGAATGGGTGAATGACAGACTGTGGTATAAAGTACTTTAGGGTTCTCTGGACTGAATAAAGAACTGTGCCAGTATAGGCCATTTACCATTTCCCAGGATGTGACCATAAGAGAGACCCAGGATTCATTGGAGTTGCAATAGATCCATTTTAGCCTGGGAACATTTTGGGACTTCTTGAATGAGCCGCAGAGTGCTACTGGGTGAAGAGATGTGAGGCTAGAAAATTTAAGATTTCATGTAGTGTCTTAATACATCTGCCTCACAAGATGAGATGATGAAAGATATAGGGCTCATGAAAATATGACCATCCAACTATTGTCTTCTGTCTATCCAGAATTGTGGGATAATAAATCCAGAAGGGAACCCTAGACTCTCCTCTCACCAGCGTCTTTTTGAACCTTACTTTTGCTATTTTATCTCAATCATCTGTCTGGAAATTCTGACCTTGAGTGATTGCCCTGTTTTGTGGCAAAGAGGATTTACTGTTGTTAAGCCGTTTTGCACATATACACAAGGTGATGTTGGACAGCATCTTTTTTTGTCCCACACCAAATTCGTCCTGCGCCTCCATTTTTCAGTGCGAGGTATCAATTCCCTCCAATGTACGGAGCTCTGTTATCTAATTAGTGAACACGCAGAACTGCACATTCTATAAAAATAGCTCCCTCCGAGAAATAGAGATTGTTTGAACATATTCCACATTGTCACTGTGGGCTCCCACTAAATGAACTCTCCAGTGCATTTAATGATAAGATATATAATGAAAATGAGATAAAAACTGATGCTGTAGAAGGAAGGAGCAAGAAGAGTGCCACTGCGCTTTTTCAAGTCAAAGATATATTCTTATAGTTACACATTCTTTGCCACAGTGAGATGGCGGGATGCCTTTTTAGCTTCGCTTTGATGTCTGCTGAGACTATATCTGTGTGCCAATAAAATTCTAACTCTTTCCATTTTCTGTTTGTTGTTGCTGCTCTGTGTTTTAGTGGAGAAAAGTCAAAGATTCTTTGTTTTCCCTGCACCCTGGCTTGCACCGTGATGAGCCCTAACCCTTCAGTGGAGACTTTATGCCCAGCCTGATAGGGTTTGTTTCGCTTGACTTCATCAGGAGCTGACCTTAGAGGAGGATGTGCCATGAGGAAGAAAATGGGAGTGTTTGTACCCCAAATGAAATGCCTACAACAGCCTGATCTAAGAGAGGATTATTAATTCAATCATTGAGCTGTTCTCAAAGTAACCAAAGGCTTTGAAGTCTTTGCGTTTGCTCTGCACAATGTAGATTTCCTTTGAATCTGTTATTTATTTTATCCCAATTAGATGTCTTAATGAGGCATCTCAAGCATTCTCCAATGAAGTATTTTCTTTATAGATATTCTAGAATAATCTTAACATCTCCTTCTATTTGATTTATTTATTTACTGGATGAATCAACCAAACACTTGATGCTGTGGGTCAGTATCACAGCAGAGGTCACTTCCTCCATCTCAGTATCAGGTATTGAATACAGGCAGCTGAAAGCAGTGCAGCAGAAAGTATGGTAAGAAGAAGAAGAACAAACTTTGTTTCCCTTAGCCGTTGTAGTGGGTTCCTTAATGCATTCTTGCATCGTCCTTGCCAGAGTGTATTTTCCTCAAATTATAAATCCTTTCTGAAGAAGACAGCAGCAGGCTTCTTATGGACTTTTACAAACTTTGGATCCAGGATGGCTGGGGCTCTCTGAGCATTTTCTACTGCTCTTCAGACAGCAGTTGTTATGGTAACCTTTCTATCTTAAGTCTTTGAAGCTGAGGGTAGGATACAGTGTGCCCATGTGAAAAACGGCACTTAAAAGTTTTTCTGGGCTGCAAGGAGAATAAACGGCAGGTTTATCTATACTCAAAAGGTTAGATATAATAGATAAGCTTTACAATCTCACTCCTCCCATGCAGTGCCACATGACTGGTTTATCATCTGACCTTTTCTTCACCTTGTAGTGGCCCATTGATCTTCCAGTTCTTCTAAGGATACCAGCTGCTCACAATCCTCAAACACAAACTTATGCAAAACTCTTGCAAAAACACCAAGTGGTGAACCTTATCTTTGTGTGTGTTTGTCTAGAGCTGTTGGATGGTGGGGCAGTTGGTAGCACTGGTGCCTAGCATCAAGAAGGTCCTGGGATTGAATCTCACGTTTAAATGTTCTCCCTGTAAATGTGTCAGTTACATTTGTTGGTTCCTGAGCAATCAATTTATCTATCTAAATATTAATTGACTTAATCAATGCAAGGAATCCAAAAATGTTGATTAAAATCAAACCTGAATGTATGGTACAACCAAATCTGATCATATTAAAATGTTAAATTTCACAGCTTTTTATGGTGTCTAAAACTTGACCTTTCTGACCTTCCTTGATGCTCCTTACAGGCATCATGCTAGAAGATCTGCTCTCCAGTCAGCAGAGCCAGTTTAGCTGCCACCTGCTCAGGACACTTTGCTCACTCCAAATAGAATAAGTGGAACCTTACAGAAAACAGTTATTTTTTGTTTCCTTCAGTTACAGCAGTTATTTTTAAGAACATACTATTGATGAATTCATAATGAAAGGTCTTTCTTAGAAGCACAAGCAATTCCAGATATTCAGTTCAGTACACAACAAAAGCCATTGTCTGGTTTATTTGTGTGACAACAAAAGAAACTAAAAAGCAAACCAGTTATTGATGATGGGATTCAGGGAAGGAGAGAGGTAGCTAGAGGGGGAAGAGAGAGTGAAGGTAAGGAGCAACAGACAGGTCACATTACAAGGACAATATGGGAAACTACAAAGAATACAGATAAAGAGAACGTGCAAGGAGACTGTGTAAGAATGAAGTGAGTATGCGTAGGGTGGGGGGCAAGTCCAGTTAAACAGACCAAGAGGGTTTTGCTAAGAAGAAAAAAAAACAAAAAAATATGGCAGGTGAGGAATAAAAACTCAGAGGAACAAGGGAAAGACATTCAGATGAAGGATGGAGTAAATGAGAGGAGGCATACAGAGAAGGAGATAACCCAAAGTGATCCAGATACCTGAGCCAAAAGGAGTGAGTGTGATGGAAGAGCGTGACATGAAGCGAGAGAAGATGTCTGGAGGAGGGCAGAGTACAGTAAACCCCTCCATGACTCAGCCTTGATGTCTTAAAAAAACATACCCTACTTTATGTTTAATTGACCTTCATTCTTAAATTTACATGTGTTTAATCTGTGCTTGTACTAGTTAAGAGTGAAACACTCGGAGTGCTGATGTCTGACTGAAACCTTGGCCTTTTTCGTCTCCTGTAGCTGTGACTACGCGATGCTAGATAAGAAGCACTCATGTCCCAAGGCTAGCTGAGTCTTTTTGTCTTTGTAGTGTGTATTTATATGTGCATAATAATGCATCTGGATGCTGTTCATGCACCTTTGATGCAAATGCCAGACATATTACCCTTCACTGCACAGCGTGGAGCAGAGAGTGAGATATTAACATGGTGCACACAGAAGAGTTTTCTATAAGTGGGTTCTAATATTCCAGTTTCAATACCCAGAGTTCCTGGATACCTCTAAAACATACAGTATTGCAGTGTTTGTGAGAAAGAGAAGAGAAGGTTTGAAGACTATCTGAAGAGGTGGATTAACTACAGTGGTCTGTTCATTCAGCTGGCCGTGCAATCAAGGCAAGAAACATGAGTTTAGCTCTGAATTTAAATACTTTCAGTTTCTTTTTCTGTAATTTGAATTCTTCATTTTAAGATTTGTGTACTTATGTTTTTATCCACTTACCAACAGGTCAACAAAAGCCTTTGTTTTCTATTGAGCCAGGCCAAATAGCAAAACCCATAGACTGTTTCTCAGATTGTCTTGCTGTCAGCGAGTCTTTGTTGCTGCCAGTTGACAACGTCTCACATAAACAGCTCTCACCAGTTGATAAAGTAATTGCTCCTCGGTTGACATGCTACAGGGAGGTGGGGAAGCTTAATCACTTCCAGATAACGATCAGTTCCAGCTGTCATTTTCCTGTTGACTGTCTTGATGTTTGCAGACAACTAAAAGCTTCTTTTCAGGCAGTTGTTCTATTGTTAGTAGACTGCAGTGACATTTAGCAATTAAAAAGTCAGCAAAAAAAGCTTTTTGTTTGTGTTACATACATGTCTTAAAACCCATTGAAGCTCAAATACAAGATGTTAAAGAGCAGTTTAAACAATCCACAGCTTATGAATTTGTTGTATTTTTCTGGGATTTTTTAGTAATTATAAATATACTACACACTGTTCTAAAAGTCATTTATTGGCTACACTACACTTTGCCAGGCATAAATTTAATTTGCCCAACTGCCATAATTCTTTGAAGCACTGATTCAGCAAAGTGAAAGGTGTCGCACTGCATGATCTGTTCTGGAAGCAGGATCCACACCATTGGTGCTTTTACAGATGTGCTGAAGCAATACTTCCTTTAACTGTACATCTGTAAAGTGTAACACATTTATTCATGTTAATTAAAATGCTACTTGTTATAAGATGATCCATTTTCCCGGTTAATGTTATAATTTTCTTAATGAATAATAAATGTCATAATTTAGTTCAAAGATTTTAAGTAGAATTGTGTATTGGACTCACAGGACTGTTAGCTAGTTGCTACCATCAATGTGACCTCTGGTAACTCGTCACAGATGGAAAAAAAGACCTTTATTATTCATAATAATCACATTTTATGAGTTTAACTAAATGTGTTATTGTACTTTACAAGACTATATACACCATGTATTCATGGCAAACACTGATTTTACTCTTTCCTCATGTTTTATTATTGTACAGTGGCACATTTTTTCAATAAGCAGTGTTGTTAAATGCAGCTAAACAATTTTTGTCTTTATTTCTTGTGATTCTCTTTCAGTCATATACTATTTTTGTGATTACAATGACAGACAAAAAGAAATAAAAATATCCTCTCTGGAAGTATTTCTTTTAGCACATGATGGTACAGGTGATGGTGCTTCTGGAACAGAACGTGCAGTGCACTAATGTAACTGAGGATTGGGTGTTGTCTGTTTACCAGCGACTTTTTCGCCTGCAGGGTTGGATGGAGGGAAAGCCTCTATGTGCTGGAAACCAGTGATGATGAAGTCACAGAGTCTCGATACTCCAGTAGCAGAGTGAGTGAGTTCACACGCGCTGATCCAATGATCGGGTCTCACCATAGGTAAAGGGATTAGTTTGTAATCTAGAGCCCAGTGGTAGGCCAAACGGTCCGGGTCAGAATGGGTGGAACAGATCTAAAATCTATGAGGCGGAAATTGGGGTTGAAGTATATGAAGATGGACTCGGAGTCAGCTGCAGGTCAAGTACATGACACGGACATGAAAAACGCTTGAACGCTTTTGGTGGTTGACCACAAATCATCTCACGCTGAGATAGTTGATGTAGGATAGGTGGAAGCAATCAGACAGCCAACAGGAGCGGGAGGAGCTGGAGAGCAGCATGAGCCATGGCAGGAACAGGGGCATCATGACAAGTTCTCTTTATTAACCAGTCTGGATGCCCTCCAGCTGTTACCTAGGGTCATGAGATTTGGCTCATTTGAATGCAAACGGCTAAGATTAACTTCCTTTGGAGGAAGCTAATTCTCTATGAAAGAATTAGCTTCCCTGTGAAGGGTTCAGTTTAGGAAACTTTCTGTCAGGAACGTTCTGTCATCTAGCAGAGACTTGAAGTCGAGCTCCTGCTCCTTCACGTTGAAAGGAATCAGTTGAAGTGGTTCTGCATCTGACCAGCTTGACCAATGTCTGTCTTCTGAGCTCTGATATGAGCAACTTGCTTTTATCCACACAACTACCACTCACTAAAGTATTTTCTCATTTTTTGACCATTTTGTGTCCGACACCAACAACCATGTTGAAAGTCAGTCACTCAAACCTCTCTTGCTGTCTTCATCACTGACATTGAGTTTCTATGAGTGTGTATTTAAGTGCTTTGTTAACGATTGTATTCTCTATTACAAACTTTGATGTATATTTATATAGACATCTAAAAAGTGCTCATCAGCGGTGTATTAACTGAGCTCTCATTCAGCATGAATGCACTGCCACTTTTGATTTAGCTTGGTTTAATTTAACAGCCTTTCTGTGCTGCTGTGCTAATACCTGACTTCAGCAGCAACACCTCTTCAGGTCACTGTTCTAATTAAACTTTTGCCTCACATAGAGATGAGCCAGTCATTTTTTTTCTTTCAAAAAATGTCATTAAGACTGATTAATTTGTGATGACATGAAACAATTTCTAAAATTGCGTATGGCACTTTGACTTGGTCATGTAGTAGATGGAACATTTAGTCATGGTTGTAATATGTTTTCCACACTCCTGGTTAATTGTCTAGGCAACCAGGCAAGTACAGTGTGGCTGGCATTTTGATTCAATAATTGCAAGTCAAGTGGGGATTCAAATACAGAGTCTGCTTGAGATACAGACGCCTGGTCTGGTGTTGCTTGAGGTTTGTCCTTCTATACTAGTTTTCACTTTTGGACAAGGTATTGCTTTTACAACCAGGAGCATCTGATTAAAGGTCAAATATAAATGCCTTAACTATGACCCCAAATCCCAGAGGAGTAGAAAAACAGCTGCAAAGCAGGACCAAAACGCAGAGAGAGAAGGAAGAAGCTCAGACCATTCCTTCCTCTGGGGATAAGATCCATGGAAGAAATGGATCCAACTTTTCTCTGTCCACCTTTCTAACCCTAGAGCCAGATGGAGATTTAAAGAAGAGTGGCAAATGCAAATGAGCTGGATTAGCAGAGCTAGCCAACAACTGAGGGTGTCATCCAGGACGTGTACATGGAATATGATCTCTGTTTCTGGATGTTGAGCTGTTATGTCATGATTGTCCTCAGCAACTGTCTTCAGTCAGAGGCTTCTTCAGTTTTGTTGCAAGACTGACTGTTACTGGAGTCAGTCTTGCATCCCGAATGACTGTTTGAAGATGTTTAGATGACATCGTTTCATTTCTTTTTGAAGTACAGTATTTTTGCTATTGAACTGGATTGAGCTATGAACCAGCACATGAATTCTCATTAGATAACATTTAACGTTATGAATTACAACACTGTTTTTAATTGAAAATTAACTTCCTTTGTAGTGAACAAAAAGTGGACAAATTTCCATCTTTCCTGGAAGATCTTTTGAAGAATCATTTTGTTTCTGCATGGCGTCTAATGTGAATTTCACATTCAAACTGTCATAAGGGGATGAGAGGACACACGTCTGTGTTTCACCTCCCTCCAAGCAGAGGAGGCGGCACATCTCTGACAGCCCAAATCCAAGGAAGGAGGGGGTTACAGGACCGCATACACAATTACACTGCAGTGAACAAAAAGTGGACTTTATCAAAGTACAACTGGACATGAAGTTACCCAGTTTTTTATCATTTTTTGATAAAAAAAAAAGATAAATGATGAAAATAGACCCTTTTCATTGGCCTTTCTCTGGCAGTGCAGGCTTTCTTTGTATGAGCCATATGTTCATGCTCTCAGTTGAACGGACCCTCTGGCATGTGGTCCATCCTCATCCACAAGTACTGTCCAGGGTTCTGGTTCAGAGGGCAAATAATCGAGACTTAGCAGGAGGTGGAAATGTCCTGGCATTCTGTGAGCCTCCGAACATTACCGGGGCGTGAGGCGAAGGATGCCAAGGCACTGGTGGCTCTGGAGTTTTATTTTGGTCACGTTTAGCATGATTACTGCCGTCTGTCACAGGATTTGGAGTATTTACTGCCATCTTAGCTGAATGACTAAAGTTTTGCTTAAAAGGCAGAAGACTGTTCCAAAGAAAAAAGGAAAATTAAGAAAACAAAAGATCTAGCTGTTCAGACACAAACTGAATCTAACATAATTTGTGAAACACAATGTATAAAAATGACATGTTTGACAGAACTTGGTACAGAAATCTAAATTGTTTAATGAAAGTCTAAAGTCTTAAAGGTATAGTTCATATTAATCCATGTTTAATTTTTGGGAGATGAGCAGTTAGTCCTACATGCATCAGATAACTCGAATAGCTCAAGTAGCAATTTTGACTAATATCAGAGGGGAAAGAAGTTTGAATTCTCCAGTGTCACTTTCACAAAACCTTTCCATTATTAGTCACATAATGAAGAACTGACCTACACCATGATGTTCACAGAAATCTGTAAGTGTTTCCATCAGGATGTTTTTTAAAAGCTCTTTGGAAAAGTTTGATAGAAACAACAAAATTCGAAAAACCTTCTCAATTTTGCTAAAAACGTTTCTTGTGAGTTGGGTTTTGGCTTTTCTTGACGTTAGTCTGCCAAAGGGGAAATGGAAACACATTTGACAAATAAGTTTTGATGTAGCGAACATTTACATCCATAAGAATTGCATTTCTTCCTTTACATCTATGAACAACAGGTAATACTGCAAAATCTAGTTGACACATCAGATCTAGATGTTCTATAGCGATACATTGGTGAAAACGTCCATCCATTATAAATGTGTGGTCCTTACAGGTTTGGTTTGGAACCTCGACTTTGCAAAATTAGAGGTTGCAAAGTAGAAAAGGTTTGTGTGGCTGCCGCACATTTTCACTCCAGGGAAAAAGCGTGCATATATTTACGCAAACTTTGAGGCAAAATTAATTTTTATACACGCCGACTTGTGCATAAAATATGGCGCCGCAGATTTTTTGTGTGTACGCCACTTGAGGTTTCCTCAACTCCAGTTTCACAAACTTCATAGCAATCCTTGCAAGCATTGTTCAATCAACACCAGAGTCACTCTGCTTTAGATGCTCTTTTACATGTAAAGTGTCTAGAACTGCTGTGCTAACCACGGCTCAAAACTCTTCTTGAAAAATCTGAAGCATGCCTCTAGATTTCAAAAGCAAAAATAAAACTTAAGCTAATAGTTTTCTTTTAGTTTTCCAAATCTTGAGGTGAATAAAAACTGAAGTTACCAGATGGTTGAAGTTGTTAAACAGGCTTATTTTTAGTGGCAGTTGGTTTTATCCCCTTCCATCTCTCTTCATCCCTGTGGAGCAGAGTTGTGATCTTGCACTTTGGAGTGGAGGATCACAGCTGACCGCTGATCCTCACAACCTTCATGTCCTGTGATTTGCTCTGAGGATGTGCACAGTCCTTATCAAAGCGCCCCGCCTGCTGATTATCTCTCTCTCTCTCTTTAAAAGACCAAAGCTTTGAGCAGTCTGTTGGATGAGACTTTTCCACAGGGGCGAGGATGGCAGAGTGCTGCATCAAGAAAAAAAGACGAAAAAAACCCGTCAAAGTTTCAACACTGAACGGGATACACAGAATTAATTATGCACAACACAGCATCCCAACATGCTAATTTATCACTCTGTACCTTGTAGTGTTTTACTAACTGCTGTTGGAGCAAAATTTGATTCACTATAGAATGTATTTTGTTGTAGGCAGTAACTATGCTGCTTTTTTGGGGGAAAAACTGCAATAAAAGACGATTAACTGCAGAGTCAAGCTTTATAGAAACTTGCTCACTGATGCATTTCAAATTTTGCCATTAGAGAGAAAATGTAAATATATAATGCCACACATAGTATGTTCATGTTTCAGCATTTATTCAGGTATATCAGACATGTTGAAGAATTGGTTTTTGTGTCTGAGTGGCCGAATCTGGGGCCTGTTAGACTTTAGTGGCTCAGAATCAAAAATTTTAAGCATCTCACAGAAAAAGCCATTGTTAAACAAAATCCATAAGAAGACACTGAGGTGCTCTGGTCAGATAACAGAGGAGGATCACTTGTACTACAGAGAGCCCAGAAAGCATCAACCCTGTGGTGAAACCTGGGAGTTGCAACCTCATGTTGTATGAATGCTTTCCTGTTGCAGAGAAAATATTATTTATTTTCCCATTTCAGGAAAATTGAGGGGCAGCAAGTTAAAGGTAAATGAAGTATTCAGATTCAAAGTAGAGAATAAAAGAAAAGAAACTGAGCAGCAAATGTACAACATGATAAAAAATATGACTTTTAATGGCTTACCTTGTTTTGAAAGAAATGTTCAGCTGAGTAGGAAAATCTTAAAAATGTATGAGATGTGCATCTTTGTGCAAAGAAAGCAGCAGCACGCTACAAAAACTACAAATATCAGTAAACCTTAATGAGTTTGTTGGGACAGTGATGGTTCTAGAGTCTACCGGCTGCAGGAGGAAGGACCTGAGATGACGCTCCTTTGTGCACACAGGATGCAGCAGTCTGTCGCTGAAGAAGCTCTCCAGCTCACATTGTCCAACATTGAATTTAGCTCCAGACTGAGCTAAATTCAGGACAAACATGAAAAAGATTCTTAAGACCCAAGTTTGTCAAAAAAGTATTCACATCGGGGTTTAAAACAATGCTGGCCACTATTTCTAGATTTATGTTTTCCATGTAATCACAGTTTAAAACTTTGGCTCTTGGTCTTCTAGCTCATAAAATACCAGTAAAATACACTGAATAAATTGTGCTTTTATAGTGAGAAGATGTGAAAAGGTTTAGTGGTGTGAATAATTTATCACGGCTTTTCATGTCTTGAGATTTAAAAAGACAAATTTTCTTTAAAACAAACAAAAAAAAACTTCGGTTTGGCCTCTGTTAAAAGGCGGTTCTGTAACGTGTTGCTGCTGTCTGGGCATTATTAAAACATGTCAAACTTTTAATGTTTCATTGTGACCAGAATCCACAGTTTAGATACCAAAGACCGCAAAAGTTACGTTTCCATCATAAAATAGCACCTATAAAATTATAAAGTCATTACATTTAAATCGTTTTTTATTGGCTTGAAATATTTTCCTCTAAACTGTCCAGTTTAACAACTGTTTGAAGTCATTAAGACAGAAACGGCCCCCAGCAGTGTCTTTGTTTAAGGAATTGACTGCAGCATCAGTGTTTATGGTTATGAGGGTGTTATTGTTATGGCGCTGTCAGTGAGTGCTGCAGGGATTGGTTTCTAGTATGTAACACTCAGATAAACTGCTTTATATTTGTTAACAGTTAATTTGATCTACTCCCAAACATAAAAATCCTGTTATTTTGCTTATTACAAGACATTTTGAGTGCAGAATAATACTTTACTTTGCTTTGTTTTTGTTTTTGTTCTACCCATAAACCCAGAAAGACAAACTTTGCTGATTTTATTTTTGAAGACATCTGGAGGAAACAGTGCTGACGCCTATTGAAGTGGGCCTGTTTCAGAATTTGCACTTTATTTGAGTAGAATATTTTTTTTGGGAAAAACACTACAAATCATACTTTTTACTTTACTACATTTCTATAAAGGTTTTTGTTACTCATTTCTTCTGTTGGTCCTGTTTGTGCAGTTTGCATCTGTTTTATTCCACTAACACTGTAAAATTGAACACTACTAAATATGGTTGGTGGAAGAATAATATTTTTTGTCCTGATGTTTCTTTATGCATGTGGGCTGAGATCCGGGCGGTGTGATTCTCTACCAGACCACCCTTGACCTGTGCTTCTAGCAGCAAACTTAATTATAGCCTACAAAAGTGATTTAGACTTTCAGCACTACAAACGGATCTTTGTTCAGATCACAGGTGCCAAACTCAAGGCCCGGGTGCCAAATCCGGCCCGCCATAACTATTTATGTGACCCTCTAGATTCTAGAGACAAACATAAATTTAACTTTAAGATAACAGTTGTGTGCTTAAATAATGAGCACACAAGTCATTATTTAGTACTTCTTTTCAGTATGAAAAGAAGTACTAATGGAACCCAGTCAAATTTGATCAATTAGCAGGTGTTTCCTTTTGGTAGATTCTTCCACAACTGGCCCCTTGAGGACATTCATGATCTTGATTTGGACCAAAATGAAATCGTGTTTGACTCTCAGTTAGATCCTGATTAGGCCTCCTGCTCATTTGTTTTGTTCCAAAGTGTTTCTAGCTTGTTGTAACGAATGCCATTTTCAATTCAGCTAGCTCAAATATTACAAATAACTTCAAATCCCAACTGAGTAGATGCTGTCATTGTGTTTCTGTTTCCTTAGATATATCAGCACCTCAATGACTTCATTATCTCACTTTAACTAAAGGTAAAATGCAGAAATGAGCAGTTCTAAATGTCAACCGGAGTAATTCTGGGGATTTATATGCTTACAGTTCAGTTCAGATTATTTTGACACCTCATAATAAGTTGCATATTATTTTTTTGCCTTCCTATCCATAGCTTCATTTGCCTTGGGAATAAAAAAGTACTTTTGAAGCGCACTGAATTATAAAATAGCAGAATATTTTGAAGATGGTTATATATAAGAGGCTGTGATCTCCATGAAAAAAAAAGTATATCTTTTTATTCTCCTTTGTTTCACCTGATATGTTTGAACATGAGACTCATATTGACCTCCTGCAGAGAAGGTGGTGATATATTCCTCCTGACTACCAGTAGTTCATTTTTGTCCTCTGTAGAGGACATTTCTAAAGTTGAATATCTCCCATCCCCTGAATTCTACTGAATTAATTCCTTTTGGTATCTGGAGAGGACATTTAGGGCTTTTCAATGATACCACATGTGAAGGGGTGGGACTTTTGTACGTATCTTTTTCTAATTCATAAAAATTGCGTTCATCAGTAATAACACATTTTATGGGAAGAGACAAAGAAAGTGCATAAAACCTTTTATTACCTTACAAAGAATGTGGGATTTAAAAAAAAATGGTGATTGGACAATATTTTTTTCCTGGTAGTCAGGAGGATATACTTCCTATGCTGTCAGAAATCGCTGTCGGGTTAAACTTACATGTTGTATTAAAAAAAACTGTTGACTGTTGGCAAGCAGCAGTCAATGAAGTCTGATGGAAAAGTGAGGACTGAGAATTATTCTGCTAAGTGTGAAAGATGTTGCCAAAGGGTTGAACTTTCACTCTACAACAGACTGCATTTATTTCTGTTGGACACGTCTGATAATCTGTCTGGCTTCGTATCGAAAGCGAAATGTGTCTGTTTTGCTTTAAGATTCCTCTTAAAAATCTGACGTAGCATTGATCATACCAGTGGTTCTCAGGTCTTTGCCCTGCATGTTTTAGATGTGTCTGCTGCAGCACACCTCATTCAAATGGTTGCTTTACCTCCTCAGCATGTTGCCAATGCTGCAGACGCCTGGCAGCCTCCTGTTCGTTCAGATCAGGTGTGGCAGCAGGGACACACCTGAACCTGCAGAGCACTGGGTCGACTGATTTAAACTCTTCAAAAACGTCATTTTAATGCAGAAATTTCTTTTCTCTGCAGGTCATCCTTATTCTTACCAAACTCTATGACTTTCACATCGGCAGCGTCACTGAGAGCACTCTCTGGAGGTGAGTCCTCAACACTTCTTTTACTTGTTGAATGCTGTCAACATCCATAAGCAACAGATTTTAAACTAAGGATTGCAAAACCATCCTGTTGATGCACTCAGTGTTGCAGGACTTCAGTCATAATCTGAGCCAAATATCCATATCTGCTCTTTGCTCATTCATCTTCAGCTGTGATTCTGTTCTCACCTTCCCAGTCCATTGTGGGGAAACCGTGTTCTGGTGTCATCCGCCTCCAGGCGGTGCACTTGGGTGTAGGAAGCTGTTTTCCATGTGCTTGTTCTGGGATATTATCTGATGTACTCGTCTTCTTCCCCCCTGCAGGAGAGAAAATAAACACACACACACAAACACACACAGTTTGTGAAACAAAGAGAGTGCTTGTAAAAGAGGAAAAACAGACGATCAGAAGGAGGGATAACACATCCCTGATGAATAGAAGCTGCATCTAACCCATTTTCAGATCTGTATTGTGTAACACAAACAGTAATTTGCTTGTTTCTCTTTGGGAAGCCTGTAAACACATGACAGTGTTGGCATGGCCGCGAGAAATGTAGAGCAAAAACCCTAAAAAGACAGAAATCGATTAATGTTATCAGAAAAATCATAGAATGAATATATTTTTATAACTCTGTCAGAATGAAGTCAAGCCTTGTGACTTGTGAACATAACCTTTATGTTGGCATGCCTGAAACGGAGAGAAATGTTACTGTGAAGCACCATAACAATCAGTGTATAGATGAAAATGCCAGAGGGGAGTACTTTAAAAATGATTTTAAATTGCACAAAACGGGGAAATTATGAAGAGATTTGCCACACAGGAATAAAAAATAAACTCAAGGACAATTATATCAATCTCAGATAAGGTTTGCCATTTTAAGACGAAAAACAATTTCCCTTCAATGCATCTTTTAGTCTTTGAGAAGTTTTTAATGGCAGCTTTTTAAAGTGTAGAAACAGTTTCACCTCTAAGATTTGCGTTCTATGCCCAGTTTGTAGGGCTGCCTTCACAAAGAAAAGTGCTTCCAAAGTAACCGCTGGCTATTTTTGACATTTAAATACCGTCTGTGCAACAGTTATGATCCTCAGGCGAAAACAGAGTTTTGTTTTAGTGTTTGAGGAGCTACAAAGTAGGCTGAGTTTCTTTTTAGTCTGAGGAATAGAAGACGGACTGTTCTGCTGTCGACAAATTATTCTAAAATATTCTGGATAACGATATGGCTGTTTCATCAGAACACTCTTCTGTCTGCATTTCTAAAATGACTGCATACATGTCGGGAATATGAAATATATCCTTTCAAAGCTCGACTTCCATCTGTTTTTCCTTTTTTCTCATGACGAAACTGCAAAACCTTTTTCGTACAAAAGATCCCATATTTTGTGCAGCAGCTGAAGTCTCTCCACTTTGATGAACCTTGTAGTCCCTGTTGCATAGTCTCAACACAGGCATGTCCCCCATCAGAACCACCACAGATGGCGGAGAGGGAACATAATGTAGCCTGTGGGAGAATTAACCCACCACAATGTCAATGGGATGGAGCCGGGATAAATGTCTTTCAGAGGAATGGTGGATTAACCGGAACATGACATTCATTGGGATTCAGTGTTGCCCGGCTTCATACAGTCATTTGTCTCCTGATGCATTTTAGCATCTGTTTGTCATGCTGGTAAACAGAAGCAGACAAGTGGTCAACATCAATCCAGGAGGTCGTTCAAAGTAAACGTCGTTGTAGTTTTGAGTAAAAATGAACTACTTTAACATATCTGTAAGTGTTTCATGTCCATCATCCTGAAGATTTGAGCACATTTAACAATAAATGGTTCCTTTGTGATACTCGGATCATACATTGATATTTAATGAATCCATCACAACCAGGTAGATTACTGACCAACATTAAAACTGCCACTTTCAAATGTTTTGACCAAAGTGACTCGACTGAAAGAACGTTGCTCTTTGCTCTTAACAAAGAACCCTGTTCCTTTAAAAACTGTTGCCAAGTTATCAACAAAGATATTGATATTGAGTTTGGATTTTTAGCATTGTCACAGCCGTTCACCCTAATAGATCAGCAGAATCAGCGGATCATCTGTTCTGTTTAACTGCAGGAAGGTAAACAAACTGAAGTCTTACAAAGTTCTGTCAGATTTAAATTCACCATGACAGCTGAACTCCTTGGGGAAGATGCAATCAGGTGAAGAGACTAATCCATAGTGTGAGAGGAGGGACCAGCACTGCTGTTGAAGATCATTATTATTGGCAGCCCTCCCAGCACTGTCACTCGGCCACAAACCTACAGTGATTGGGGAGCAGCTGTCCATCCAGGCTTGACTTGGCAGCGTCTGAAGAGACTTGTAAAATCCTCAGTAATATTTTTTTCATGATAAGTTTGAGTCTGTTTTTTTGAAAGAAAAAGAATCGGTTTGAGGAATGAGGCTTCTAACGGAGATCACAGCTGCGATAGAGTCTGAAGAGGAGCGTTTGAGTTGAATGTTTATCACTTCAACAGGAATACATCCCAAATGGCACGTCCAATGCTGCCTGCTCGCAAAGGTCAGTGCTGTGGCAACACCTCAAAGTATTTACCAGTCCATCTGTCGGATTTAATGAACATCCTGACCTTAAACAATGAAAGCTGATCAGTCAGACTCTGCATAATTTCCAAAGTATTCACACTGTTGAAGCGTTGGAGAAGCAGGCGGATTTATAGTCTGTGCCAACTATAAATCAACTCTGCAAAACAGTTTGTCTTCAAAGTTGTTCAGCCTCTCTCATCTGGCCTCTAGAGTATTGTCTCTGCGTGAGGAAAACATTTATTAAAGATGACAAGTCAAAAACTCATTTGCAGGTATTCAGACGCAGTGCAAATTAATGCCAACAACAAAGTCAAGATGTATCCTCCCCTCCTTCACTGCTGGATTTTGACACATCCAATACTTGTTCTTTATGCAAAACAAGTCAATGCGGCAGTTGTTTCCTTTGCTTTATGTTATGTTTACTGAAGTTTTTTTTCCTTCTTGTTTTACTGAACAGCTGATGTGGAAAGTTTGTGGGTGAACTGAGGTTTATGTTTTCTTGTGCTTGAGGGAAAGTTGAACAAATGGAAATCAAAAATGGATGGGAAAAACAAACTGGATTTGGATCAAATGTACATTAAATCAGGAACACATCCCAAATTAAAAACCTACATAAAAGAAAATAACATTTTAATGTAGATCCTAATCTATCTGCACAAAACCAAACCACCTATAGGACAAATAAATCAATTTTATTTACAGTTACGACCACATTATTAGCTCCCAGTACTGAATTGTAACCCTTTTTTGAATTTGAACCTTTTGCCTTCAGAACTGCCTGAAATCTTAACCTGGACTGAACAAAGTGTCAGAAACATTCCTAAGAGGTTTGGTTCATACTGACATGATGGCATAACGGAGGTGCTGCAGATTTGTTGGCTGTGCTCTGCTGGACTGAAGTGAAATCAATGTCATGTTCAAGGAAAACATGACATTTTTCTAGAAACTTATGAATTGCATTGTTGCACATGCAACAAACTTGGAGCATGCAGGCCTGGTTCTTCACTGCAGTGCTCCAGGCAGCATAGAGACCCAAAGAAAAAAACTGACATTTTACGACTATGCTATTGACTAGTTTTGTTTCTGCCAATCAGAACTTGTTGGTGAACAGAAAAGAGAGTCTTTCAAACATGACAGTTTAGTTCTGTGCTAAAATCTGGATTTTCTTGCTGTCAACAGTGTTTGAAAATGTAAGGCTGCTTTTCAGTCCTGGTTTCAAAACCATTTCTGCCATCAGATCTTTACTGAGATTCAAGTTCCCTGGATCTCTGATATTTGTGGAGGTTAGGAATCGCTACCAAACTAAGGAATACTTGATATTTCCTAGAAAATCTCTTTCAACTGACAATTTGTATAGTTCAAGTAACAAATATACCTTAATATTCATTAAAACACACACTGAAAGCTGTCCTAGTACAGCCGCAGAAGCTTCTGCCTGCAGTCTTCCCTACCGCTGGTCTTGGGAACAACCAATCACCAAGGAAAACTCAGGATGCTTTGGGAATAGCCAGTAGTGTGTCAAGTTGTATTTGCTTGTCGGTTCTTTAGCTTGACTTTCTTTCAGATATTTTAGATATGAACCAGAGGAATTCTGAGCTGCTTTTTGTGCCTTCAACAAATTGCTAATTGTTGCAAATTGCTAAAAAGCTAATTGAATAAAAAGGAAACTCCTCCCACTCATTTGTTGTTGAGCCTAATTAACACCCTAATTACAGTTTTAATGATATATAGCAGTGAAGTATTCATGGTGTGAATAACTGCCTAGAATTAGGCTTGTTAAAATGGTCAGTGATTATAACACTTACCATTAACTGGGGAGATTAACTTGTGAACATGAACCTTGGTTTAGTGTTCATCTGACCTGTTGTTCCTCTCACTCTGGTTTTAGGGGAGTTGGTTCTGGTACAGAAAAACAATACAAGTAATAATGATGGTTAGAGTTTTAAAGGTCAGTAAAAATGTTCAGTTGTTTTCTGTTTGTGATTTTTAAAGCTTTGGTTTGAAGCTTTTAATAGCAGCAAATATTTCAAGACTGA
Organism: Poecilia formosa; assembly: GCF_000485575.1. Lineage (NCBI taxonomy): Eukaryota > Metazoa > Chordata > Actinopteri > Cyprinodontiformes > Poeciliidae > Poecilia > Poecilia formosa. The sequence continues at coordinate 510,871 of NW_006800056.1, read as the reverse complement.
CAAAAACACAAAGCTTTTTGTTTCGGGGTTTCCGTCCCTGAAACTCAGGGAACTGATGGAGAAATAGACTGGAAAGTTGGTAGCTGTGTTGTATGTGTGCGTGTTTCTGTAAGTGTGTGTATCCCAGCTGCGGACAGACTCCTCTCCTGCTGTGGTGAGATCGGGTCACCAGGGGGTGAACAGTGACATCCTCTCAAATTGCATCATTTTGCTGAGCATGCTCACAGCCGATGTGATATTTCACAGGTCAGTGCTTATAATAAGGGCCTGGTTCTCTCAGAGAGGACCCACCTGATGTCTGCGACCTTTTGCAATTGGACTTGGTATTTTCCTCCATACCTCACCAGCCTTCTGCACACCAGAACTTTTCAAAAGAAAGAAAAAAAAAGCGCGATACAGCTACATTTCATTTCTGATGAAAATGGAAGACATCAGTTCCGATAAATCTGCATGAAGCGCTGACAGGTTTGCTAAAGCCGGCAGATCAACATATCGAGAGACGAACCAGAACATAAAGACTTGACCTTTATGCTCCTCTGAGCTTTACAGCCTTTTTTATACAATTGTTTTGGTTTTACTGCAAGCAGCTTCAATGCTTTAATTAACTCCATTCGACCTTGTTCACAGCACAAATATGTACCGTAATCCAAACAGGTTTACTTGGTCAGGGGTGAAAAAGCAAATACACAAAGTTCATGCTTCGCTACATACCACAGCACACTTCACTAAACATGAAGATATCTATTAACTAATTATCTCAGCTGTGCACTGAATTAAAACTCATTATTTTTCCTGATCAGCTTTGTTATTCGAGGTATTTTTCATATATTCAGCCAAGCAACAGCAAAATATAGGAAAACATGTAACTGGCATATTATATTAACATAATCTGTTGCAAATGATCCACAGTTTTCTGCCCATTCTTTTTTTCTATCTTCACTCTTTTTGAGCTTTAGCGTCTCTATGAAGTGAGGGCAGCAAAAGCCCGTCCCACTGGGACACAAATGTAATTGGCATCGTGAAGGAATTACACATGAAATATAGTAATTTAATTCAGTTTATTTATATAGTGCCAATTCACCACACATGCTGTAAGGAATTAAAAAAGGCACTTCAGTCCAATCATAATTATTTTGATTGATCCTAGTTATCAAACTGCATCCAGGTCAGTTAATTATTCAAACTGGCATAAAGGTTTCTGTCTAAGAATCCCATCATATTGAATCAGTCGAGACTGACTGCAGCATTCACTCCTCCTGGTCGAGCACATGGCAACAGAAGACCTTTGCTGGCATTGTGTCAATGACTTTGCAGCAATCACTCACACTGAACATGCATGTAGCGACAGCAGAGAGGAAAACTCCCCTTTAACTAGAAGAAAGTTGGAGCAGAACCAGAACCAGAACCTGGCTCTGTGTGAATGGCCATCTGCCACGACTGACTGTTTCTGGTTTTTGGTGTGTACCTGCTTTGTCTTCTCAAAGCCCCACCGATCCAGGAGTACTGTCCACATCAGAGAAAACTAAAAAGTTATTGGTAGTAGTAACTCTAGAAGAGAAACAGCTAAACAGAAGCGTCTGCAGAGCTGTTGTAAGACAGACTGCTACAGGAGATCCTTCCAGCCCACAACCATCAGCAGCTACAACAACCATTTGAAGAAAATTGCATCATATTTACAACAACATTTAATTTCCTTCTGGGATTAATAAAGTATTTTAAACTTGAATTTAAAATACTTTATGAAATCATTTCATCCATTAATTTTTAAGCAGCAGCAGCGCACCGAAAGCACCCAGAGAAAACGTAGTGAAAGCTAATTTTGTGTGAATTATTTAGTTCACTTTTGCAGGGAGTCACTACATAAATCATCTTGGCTGTCATTACCGAGGTCGTTTATTCTGAGTCCCTCAGCATATTTAAATCCTTACCTCTGTAATTACAAACTCTGAGGCATCGTCACTTTTTTCAGCTCTGTTCCTGTCACAACAGAACATCTCTCTTCTTGTGTAGTTATAAATATTACTGGGACAAATTTTACGCAATTAATAAACAGTAAACAAAGGGGGGAAACGTACATAATCGACCCTGTTGGGGCTTTTTGCAGTGTTGAAAATTGTTATTCTGTGTGGATAGAAAAGAGAAGGCCACATGATAAAATGTTTTTGTTTACAACTTTTTTCTCGTTGGAAAAGAGAAGTAATAATTAAAAAAAGTTTAACAAAACTAATTCTGAATTTATTCAACATGGTGAGACTGAGAGAGTGATGCAAACTAAGTATTGATCACATATCATTGGTAGGCCTGGGACTTAATGCGTAACTTTTCATTAATTCATTACATAGATTTTAACTCGTTAAAATGTTTAACAGTTAATTATTTTGTAAAGCTTTATGCTTTGTACTTATGCATTTCTGATTTGTTCATAAATGTGATGCATGAGTGACATGGATGGTCAATAAAGCCACTTGATTTGACCCCCTGGGGTTCAGTTTTGTTTCAGAAAATGAGCTCATGGGGCAAAGGGGGAAAAAAAACTATTGTGTTTTATCCTGATAGAATAAAACACAATGGCTATTTAAACCTAAAGTAACATCTCAATGCTAAACATGTAGTGCAGCACAGACATCCCCAATGCTAACGTCAGCATCCACAGGCCGCATTTACTCTCCAGCCCAAATGTCTTTATTCAAGGATTTAGCAGCAAAACTGATTTTTGAATTGAAAATGTTTGTTTTATCAATATAGTTTTCAATTAAAATGGGATTAATTATTTCATACCTTGTAATTATTCAATTAAAATATTTATTTCAGTCCCATTACTAATTGTGGGTGGCACACACTGCTCTGTTTCCAAAACGAATAAGGATCAATAAATCAGAACGATTCCTTGATCCAACAGAATCACATCATTATCTGACATCAGTTTAGAAAAGTAGTCAGACGACGTAAAGACAGCTGTGAAAACACTAATTTTCCCTGAACATATTGTGACAATGCTGCAGTATATAGCATGCAGTAATACAGCTGCAGGCTACCTGCAATTTTCAAAGTCACACTTTTTTTTTTAAATTTGAAGGAAGTTAGGACATTTTTCATCTTCCACCTTCAGAGACACTGTCACCAACGTGTCTTTTTTCAGCTCTTGGACGTTCCCGTCTCTCTGACCCTGACTTGTCAGTTATCATCACTCACAACACTCTGGAGACGTCGAAGCGCAGATCTGCACCTACAGAAGCCGACTCCATCCAACGATACTCTGTTATTATCTTGCCATTGAACTGCTGTTTCCTGCAAACCCCCTTATGAATAATGAACAGAAGTCGGGTTGTTCTTCACAGTCTGATGAAAACTGATTTCTTCCTCTGAATCCTGCCATCTCACCGAGACGTAAACCCCATACTGTACATGTTTGATGCTCTGTTGTTGGTTCACCTCAGTGGGCAGAAAAAAAACAAAAAAAAAAACAACCAAAAACGAAAACATCAGTCGTGAGTTTAGACGTCGAAACAAGCTGGATGTCAACAGTAGATCTATCCTCTGTAACCTAAAAGGCCCAACTGCTCCTCATGAAAAAGTCAACACATCTGGGAGGAACTTTGAAAGTTTTATACTTTGGTTAAAGATTCATTTCAGAGAATGCATTCTGCAGCACGGTGAGTGAGGGAACAGATATTTTCTGCCCACGTTGGAGGCTGAGTGGAGACGCAGGAGGAGATTGAGACAACAAATGTTGTTGCTAAGAGCGATCTTTGAATGTCAGCACTTCTGCCTCAGTCTGCGTGCTCCTTTAAGGTATCTTCCCTCAGCGCTGCATTCATCAATCATGCAAAGATGCAACGCTTCTCAAAGTATTCCTGCCTCTTGATCCTTCTCACATTTTGTCAACAATAAACTTTACTGTATTTTGCCAGAGTGCACTGATTCAAGATTTATGAAGTGGAAGGAAAATTGTTCTTGGTTTTTATTTATTATGACAACATTTAACGTTTCTTTTAGATTAAAGAGTGTGTCTCAGAAGAACAGCCATGAGAAGTCACTTTCTCTGTTTGGTACAAACCATGATGGAAGGAGGTGATCTTCTCGGACGAGACCAAATAATCATCTGAGCATCTACATGTAAATGAAACGTGTAGCAGGAAACTAAACACACAGAGAACACCGTTCCCATAGTGAAACATGAAGGTGGCAGTATCATCCTGCGGGGAAGCTTTTCTGCAGCAGGGACAGAGAAGCTCTACAGAGTTGAGGAAGGAAGTTGTGGAAAACCTGCTGAAGGCTGCAGATCACCAGAGATGGAGGTGGAAGTTTGCTTTCCAGCGGGACAACAACCCTAAACGCAGCCAGAGCTACAGAGGATGTGTTGGAGAAGGGTGCATCTACAGGTTGCAGGATGGAAGATCTCAAGGACTGGACTTGGGCACCTCTGGTTTAGATCAAAGCATATTCATTTGTTAGAATAGCCTAAAAGTAATTTTATTTATATAGCACGTTTTCAGAACCAAGGCAATACAAAGTGCTTTGCAGAAATTAAAAGGAAATGCAAAGAAAAATAAACCAAAGGAAAGAGCAAAAGAAGAAAAAAGAATCTAATGATCTAAAGTCTGTAAACTGGGGTTGCTAGACACGTATCCTCTGGTCTAAGTCCATTTCTGGGTTGGAAGAACAGGAGTCTAAAAAGTCTAATAATGTTGATCCAAAGTATATAAAGTAGATAGTCAAAGTCCAAACTTTAATTCCACTGAGATTCTGTGGGAGGACTAGAAAACTGAAGACTCTTTTCATTTCATCTGTCTGAGCTGGAGCTACTATAGGGACTGTAGAGATTCTCAGAAGACAAAATTACAGCTCAGGAGTGATAAATTTATGGGTGAACCTTCAGATTTTTATTTGTGTGCACAATTTAAACCATGTATCATTTTCCTCGCACTTAAAAAAATATTCTCTACCTTGTGTTGGTCAATCATAAAATCCTGAAAAAGCCTAGAAGTCTGTTTGCAGCGTGGCTGGATGTTTTTATTTTCCTCTCCAGCTCCTGTTTGTTCTGTGAACTGCTTTTTGTTTCATGCTGCAGGATCGTCTGATTGTTCTGTATCAGCAGTAGTTTGGGTTTTAGTGCAGGCTGCAGTGTTTGTTTCACACATCGCTTACTTTTATATTTTTCTTTCACAATCGCACACAAACACATTGACGTTCATAAACACACACACCCGCGCACGCGTGCACCTGGACGGACACGCCATTTTTTAATACATTAAAAGGAAGACAGCTTTAGTTTTTAGTGTACAGTGTTCAGTCATGTAGGGTGCTATTTTTATTGCCCCCCACCCCTTCACTTCATTGCTCCCCGTTCTCGCATGTTGACAACCTCTTGCTCTCTCACAGAAACACCTGCAACTTCAGTATCCTCCTATCTCGACGTGGCAATTCTCTAAAGTTGTTTTCAATTATGCTTCAGTGGATTTTACATTAGAGAGAAGATAATGCAGCGGTTGCCTTGGGTAAAAACATGGGAGGGTTTGTGTGTGTGTGTGTGTGTGTGTGTGTGTGTGTGTGTGTGCGCGCGCACGCAAGGCCACCTCTGAGCATGACTGTGAGTGTGTATGAAGGTTTATTGTGAGTCTAGCTCAGAGTGTATTTTCCAGAGATAAACCCTTTGGCAGCTTGAACATTACGAGACTCCTCGTTGAGATATGCGTTGCTCCTGGTAGCAGTCAGTATTGAAAGTACATCCACAGGCTTTATTCGTTACTTATATTATTACAACATTTTCATTAGTGTGTTGCTATGCATTTTGTTTTTCATCTTTTATGCTGGCAGAGGGACATCTTTTTCATTTTTCACACAGTTGAAACCTCATCCAGCGATGGACCAGCAAAGCTTTATTAGTAACTTTGTGTGACCACATTGAGCCCTTGTTGAGTATGCATGGAGCTCTGCAGAGTGAAACACAGCTGAGCATGTGGGAGTCTTTAGTAGGAACGTCTTTTAGGCAGAATATTCAGAGAGGACTCCAGATTACCACAGGTAGTTCCATGTTCAGGTCTGTTAGCCAAGCCTGACCTCACATAAAACCCAAAAAAACCTGAATTCTTGGTTCCTCATGTTCTAAAACTAATAGATGCCTGAAAGATGTTCGAAGAATGGGTATGAAATAATTTAGCACTTTGTGTATCACTTTTTTCTTTGAGTGAGATGTATTATGCAAACTTCATATTCTGCATGTTTTTGTTCTTCCATTTGAGTCAGAGCTGCTTCTAAAATCAGCCAAGCATTTAAAAAACCACCGAGCCGTTTTTTGGCAATAAGTTGATGCTTTTTTGTGTCCAACAATGAACCGTTTCAAAAAACCTCTGGAATGTAACATCACAGTTCATCAGGCACTGCCTCTCATCTGGCAACCCCAGCCACCAACCCGTTACCTGGCAACCCCAGCCACCAACCCGTTACCTGGCAACCCCAGGGTAGTCCAGCCTGTCACCTAGCAACCCAAACAGAGCTCCAGCATCAGCTGGTTTTACCGCTGTATGCGTTGTACAATGGCTGCTGGGAAAAAAACAGGTGTTATTGACTCTCCATCCAGAAACAACTTGCTGCGTTCTTGTTGGTTGTGCAGGTGGCTTTACTTCTGCTTTTCAATGTATAGTTGCATAATAGTGTATCTGTTTGCAGCCATTTTCACAGAGTGTAAAGGTTGAGGTGGGAGGGGGGGGGCGTGGCCAGCAGGACCTTTTTGGATGTAAATTATCAGAGACCTTAAAACGGCTCTTTCTAAAAGCAGCTCAAAATAGACAAAACTGACCAGACTAAATCAATCTTAAAATCATTATTTAAGAAAAAAAAATGAAATGAACATGTTTGGTATAGCCGATAGACCAATCCTAACCTATATGGTCACCTTTAACACCCTCCTCGAGGAGTTTGAGAAAACTCTACTCAGTAAAAAGTGACTGAAATGGCTTTAAATGGGGCCAACATGTCAAACACAGCTTCACATTTTGCAACAGTGAAGTATGACAACAGTGTTTGTGCCCAGTCTCAGTCTGGAGTGCCTGCTGCAGTGTTTTGGGTTAGAGCAACCCATAATCCAATGGTTGAATGGGCCTGGAAGTAACAGACTAATTGCCCCAGGCGACCCATCCAAGCATTTCTTTTCTGTGCCTGCCTCCTCTTGTTGAGCTGCGAGGCTGCAGCCCGTCTTGTCATGCCTCAGACTAAATGGCAGAGAAGCTCAGGACAGGTCGCCAGTCGCTGCAGGGCCAACTCGTGGACAAACACAGTTCAGTCAACACCTTAGGCATTTCTGACCCAGTAAGCATTGATCTTCACCTCGTGTAGCTGTCTAGCCTTGTTTGGTGACTTTAAAGCTGCTGAGATTTGGGTGAAAAAATATAAAGATTTCAAACTATATACTTCTACATGGAAACAAACATTGTTTGTTTCCATGTAGAAGTAAACAAACTGCACAGTTTTTATAAACTCACTAACCTCTTCTCAAAATACAAGTACATCTCATTTTTCAGAATACAACTATCTTTTGAGAATAACTTTTAAGCAGGTTTTATATTGTCTATTACTCTTATATTTTATGATTACAATATGTTTGATTACTTTATTATACTTTTCTAACCTCAAGTGTCTTTTCATTCGACTGGAAGCAGAAAATCATAAGAGAAAAAAACTCCAGAGTTTTAATTAATCTATAATGTGTTGAGTTACTGAAATAAACTTTAATATATTATTCTAATTTATTGAGATGCACTTGTATGGTCTGCTGCTTATTTATGCAACAGTCACTTAAGGCTTTCAAATAAATAATTTACTTAAAGTAATATTCATTATAAGATTAATAAAACAGGATTTCTGGTGCAGTGAAGTTTATTGCAACAAAGATTTGATCCTTTTTTAGTCAAACAATACAGCAGTAGAAAATAGTTGAAGCAAAAGTGAAAACACAACCAAACTGCTGGGATTATGAATATGATGCCATGAAACCCAGACTGGAAGATAAATTAGGGAGATTTAGAGGAAATCAAACGTATTTGAGCTGTTTAATGTATGTTTCATCGACAGGAGACCTCTGGTATTCAAGGGATCTAAACAGCTAAAAATGATTATAATTGACTATTTTAATAGTTCAAACAGCAAATATACATAACATCCTTTAATATGTACAGTGGAGACAGACTTGGCACCAGCACAGAGGCTAACATCCTGGGTCTTCCTTATTTCTGCTCTTAGGGGTTCAGCCAATCAGCACCAAGGTAAATAAACGGTGCTCCTGGATTGGCTGCTTTACATCCAATAGCGTGTTTAGTGGCATAAAATAGCTCATGTCCTTTAAACCACTGACAGGTGAAGTAAGTAACACTGAACATATTTTCACATCTGTTCAGGTGTGTGATCTATTAGGCAGCAAGTGAACAGTTTATCCTCAAACTTTCATTTGTTAGAAGCAGTAAAAACTTTGACAAATCGTGTTGGGTAAGCTACAGTCAAAACGCATCAGCAGCAATATTTAAGAGTGCAGTGTTGATGCTGTCTGGATATCATTTAAGTGTTTTAGGATTAAAAAACTGAAGTCCTCAGAATGTATTCTTTAATTCTGATTTAGAAACTTGTAATTAGACATGCTTTGATTGCTAAAATTATAGAGGTGGCTGATAGACTCATTCATTCAACATGTCAATAAAAAGACATGCTTCTAATTTTATAAAGGACCAGTGGACTGCAAAAAATTGTGGACAAATAGTCCAGTCCTGTAGGATTGTCCTGTTGTCCTGACATAAAAGGTTTGGAGGTGGAGCATCTGGGGATGGTGGTTCCATGAAATCCTCTGTTTTACTTATTGGAGGTTGTGTTAACTCAGGATTTCAATTCAAATCAGAGATCTATGTTTTATTATTGGTTGCAGAAAAACTAATCAGTCAATTGTAAAGATCTGAAACCCCCGACCATAACTGAATGGAAGCAGAGTCAAACAAGTATAGATATTGGAAACGTTGACCTCTGTTCTAGAAATGAATCTAATCTCTTTTGCCAAAGATGGAGATGTGTTGAAATGTATCTAGCAACTTGATAAAAGCGTAAATTGGTGGTCAAAGTCCAGCTATCAGATGGCTGAGAGCAATCCATCATGGAGTAGGCAAGAGAGGGCGAATCCAGAGATGTGAACATGATCAGACCCAGGAAGACAAACGACATCAAGGGAAGAACACTGGAAAACCAGCAGTACTTGGACTAGGCTTTTGATAATCTGGTGAGGAGGCAGAGACTGAGAGGAGCTTAGAGAGCAGAGAGCCTCGGTGAAGGCAGTGGGGGAATCAGGCAAGGTGAGCTGAATGAAAACAGGAGAACATGAACATGACATGAAAACATGAATTATTACATGTTTGATGACAAGAGCTTTAATATATTGAACTATTTTCTTAAAACAACAGTCTCAGTATGATTACGTTCATTTATTCCATTTATTGATTTATGTGTCCCAAACAGTCAACTAGACAACCTGAAGACACAATATAAAACAAACAGAAGAAATAAATAACTATAAATCTAAAATAAAATGTATTAAAATCCTAACTGAATCTTAGTGATCTTAAGCTTGGATATCTAAAGGCCCGGGTCAGCGACTGAATGTAGATCTAGAGGAAGCTGGTTGAGCGAGAGATCCGCTCGGTCCAGTTCACATTTGAAAAGAACCTCAGGGATGTAACTCCAACACAGAAAGGTATGGGCCAAAGCATTAGGAGAGTTGAAAATTGGTAAAATGTTCAAATCTATTCTAAAATGGATGAGCTGCTACCTACAGTAATCAATTGTTGAGATGATAAAGGCGTGTATAGCCATCCCAAGGCCAGTAAGGTCTAAATATTGCTTAATTTTAGTTAACTGTTATGGGAATTTAATCTCCAACAGACCTTTGCTGGAACAACTCAACCAGATTCATTCCTTCTGGTTCCAGATGTGGTGTTCTGGTTGCTTTGTTCCCATGAAGTTTGTAGTTTTCTCCCCTCAGCAACAATGTTCTGTGCTTCACACCACACCACTCTCCAGTCTGTAGTTTGGTAGATGTAAGTCATAGTCAGTTGGAAGATCACTGTTAGCTGGTTTGCTGCTTTTCCTGTCTTTTTGCTTGTATCTCATCCATGTTCCTTTGGCCCTCTCACTGCTTAGACTCATTCTTTTTAAACAATTAAACCTCATGGCTTTTCACATTTATCTGGTTCCATCAAAACTGAAGCAGTTGGCTGCACTTATTTCATGGTGCTTGGAAGTTTATAGTTTTTTATAAATTCAGTTGTTTCTTATTCCTACTTTTTATCAAGTCTTTGAAAACAATGACTTGCTACAGCATTTAACTCAGTGGAGCTGTGGTGGCAGCTCTGTCTGTTACTGAAAGATCCCTGAACTGAATCCAGGAGTGGGTTTGTCTGGAAGACTTGTTTCTGGATTGCCTTGTCATGTCCTCAGAGTTTTCCCCCAGAACGAAAACAATGAGACAATTTAGAAACATCTGCAGCCCACTGTGCAGCTCTATCTCTGACCCCGTTCCACCACATGACTCTTCGGTTCACCGGATCAGATCAGGGTTATGTTTTTGGTACATCAGTGAGTTCCTGCACTTCGGGCTTGGTTCTGCTGCAGGGTTGTTAGGTAAGAACTCATTTCCTTTCTCTCTGTTTGACTCTTTTTCTGAGGACAAACCACTGAGTTGTTTCTGCTTGGCCTTGACTCTGACAACCACCTGACGATGCTTTCATCTTTACACCTTTGATGAATGTTGATTAGGTCTTTTGTATGCTCCCTTTTCAATGACGAGCATGGATATGCAGCCTCTCTTCTCCCTTGCTGTACACTCTGTTTAGCCTCTGTCTGCTTCGGGGTGATGTGCTTTGTTTGTACGATTTTTGAGAAAGTGAAATGATTTAGTTGGAGTTTTTAGTCTTTGAAGTAGATGGCTTTTTTTCCTCTATCTCCCCAGAGCATGGTCAACCGTGTTGTGCAACAGCTCTGAATTGTTCTGCTTTATTGGCAGCCATCTGGCAAAACCTCACAAACATTCCCTAATGCAATTTCTGCCTGCCTTTTATTCCAATCATTTGATGTTCACACACTGCAGTGCACCACGTCGCATCTCTGTTTGGCTTTTTAAATTGGTACAAATGGCAACAAATGAAAACCTCTTCTTTGTGGAAGCTGGGAGATGGCGTTTCTGACCTGAAAAGAGGTTGAGAGAAGCATCCTTCGCGTCTTTTCTAATCGATTATTGTCCCACTTGGGTATAAGTGTTGGCTTGATGCTCACAGACCGAGTATGAATTCTGCATTAAAGCGAGGCGGATGTTACACACTGAGTCAGATTTGCCTTAATCTCTTTTACTGATTGTCACCAAATTATTTTGAGCTCCTATCTTTTACAACGAGCCCAAAACAGACGTTTTTTCAGCAAAAAACTGCTTGTCTCATCAGAAATGGAAGCGGGTCCGTCTTTGCTCAGAGTGCTTTGGTGTTGAACAGAAAATGCTTTAAAAGAAAAACTCTCATTCATGCTGAAGTTTTATTAAGATGCGTCTCTGGGACTTTCATTCTTTATGAAGAGTGGAAGGAGCTCAGAGTGAAAAGGCGTCTGAGGAAACCGACTCCTGGGGAAACGACCACTGGAACACGTGTCGATGACAACCCCCCACTGACAAACGCTGCGTGCATAAATGTGGCAATCACGTGTTAATTATGTGAGGGAGCATCTTCCTGTCCTCTCAGGGACATACAGGCACAAACACAATTGTTTCCCACACATTAAAAAACCTTTCTGCTAACCACATCGCATAAAATATCAGCCCTCTTACCAATTTTAATTATTCTAAGGTCAGTTTTCAACTTATAATTTATCAAGACACCCATGAAAACCAATTAGGAACTTAATCCTAACCCAGATTACTGCCAACCCAAAAGAACCTGTCTGGCAACATGAAGTAGGCTTAGAAGGTCATGGAAAGCAACACATCATGCTCCAATCCAGGAAGATGACAAACAAAGTAATGAGTAATTTAAATAAAAATAATTCTATTTTATGTTTAAATGACGTTAAAAATGTCACAACGTTTCATGTTAAAAGTATAAAACATAAACTACCATGTTGGAAAACATCAATCCAAATTACACCCAGACACAAACCCAGTTATGTAATTCCTTCATGTTGAGCTTTGTATCTAGTGAATTTGAAAATGTTAAAATGTTATAGACCAATATTTGACGAAACATCAATTAATAGCAGGCAAAAAAAAAAAAGCCGCTACGCGAAAAGGCTGAAATAAGAAAAGGCTTCAGATGGTTAAAATTTGCATGAAAGTTGTGAACTTTGTAGCCTGGCTGTTGCCTTCTTTAGCAATTCTGCTCAATTCTCATTTCCCTTGAATGCTCCGTCTGGTATTTCTCTTATTGAGCTTGATTTCTCTAGTTGAATTTCAACTGGGCCAGTCAGCGAACAGAAGAAGTTGTGAATGATGATTTGTTAATGGTTAATGGTAAACACTCAAATCATAATGTCAATTCCTACAATCTCTTCATATTTGGTGTTTTTGTTCTTACATAAATTATTGCTAAATGAAAATGTATGTAATTTCTTTGCTAAATGAAAGAACTACTTCTTCTCACTCCTGCTGTCAAGCTGATCTTTATGTACCACCAGGCAAAAAAAAAAAGTACACAAGCCATAGTATCACCAATACTTATTAATCTACAGTGTGTCCTCTGTTGTGGTGGAAAGGAAGTTTGCTGATACAATAAATGAAACGTTATTGTCTGAGAGGCTTTTTTCATCTCAGATTTGTTCCAAAAAGTGGGACCAGGCTTCTGTTAGAAGGTCTGGAAATCTTTGTCCACATGGTTTCAGTTAGCATAAGCAGCCATTATTGTTTTTACTTTAACTTTTGAAACTGCAACGTCTAAGAGTTGAATACGGGCTTTTTGTCCAATATGCCCACCATGGACGAAGTGGATTATGTCTTTCCAATGCAGTGCTTCAGTAGAAAGCACTGTAGGAAAATGAAACAATTTTTCACACCATCACATACTTTAACATATATAAGTAATAACTATGGATACTTAAGAAAGATTAGTGTTTAGAAATTACCAAAGCAAACATGTACTTATGTTAGGAACCTCCAAAGAGAAACCAGACAAATAAATCATTCCATTATTTCTATTTTTATCTTATAAGCCTGTTTTTTTCCAGGCAGTCGTGCTATTAAGTCTTTAGAGAAACAGGGCAGAGCAGAACAAAATATGGATAATCCTCTGTTCATTTGACGAATGCTTGAGAGCAGAGCTCAGGTCAAACTGAACCCGTCAGTCCCTGAAGACTTGATGTGATTAGAGGGACAAGGTCAGGCTGAATTTGGCTGGAAAAACACTCTGAGCCTGAATCAAAGACTTTCAGTTAATCTTAATTTAATTGTGCAGCGTTTAATTGTGTTTGTCAAACTGAAGCTGCTGGGTGACATCGATCGAGAAGTCATGCAAAACTGCATACACAATTTAGATAAAACATAAATGGGGTGTTTTCCAATGAACAGCAAAAGAATAATCACCACATCATGTTTTTTTAAGTATTCTTTAGGATTCAGATACATACACACATTTTTTCCTTCTTTACAGATTATTTAGTCTCTGTGGTTTTGTTAAAACCTTATACTACATGGCTTGTTGGAAGCCATTAGCAGGAGTGTGCACCACCTGCTCATCTGGATGCTGGGGAATAAACAGATCAGCAGCCGAAGGAATAAAACATTTCCATGGCATCGCATCAGTGAGGCATCAAAAGGTTGTTTTAATGGCCTCCTCCTCCACCAACAACACTAAAAGAAAAATTAAATTAAATCATTCTTCATTTTTGTTCTGGTTTGAACTAAACATTGCGATGCATACCAGCTTAAATCAAAAGAAATGGTGCAAAATAAAGTGAAAAGGATTTTTGTTTGAGGAAATTGGCCTTTAGCTTAAAGCAAGGTAAATATTATGTTCACCTTCAGATCTCAACCTAAATCTTTTTTTTGTTTTGTTTTTAATTTTTTTAAAAGTCCGAGAGCTTCAGATGTACTGGAGTAAATGAACCAGACGGGTCGTAGCAAACGGATGTCAGACAGTTAAATGGAGCTGCTGCATTTCAAGCTGTCCAACACGTACTGGGTTGATTACAAACGCATGGATACATTTTTAAAAAGTTTTGATTGAAATGAACTGGTTGGTAATTGAACACAATTTTGGAAGTACAAGGGGTCCAACTGACACACCGCACAGTCATCAGCGTAAGAAGAAAATGTGTGAAAGGCGTCATAGAGACAACAAAACTTGACCAACTGCATCCAGCAGCCTCTGCACACGGTGCATAGCTTTTAAATAAATCATTTTTTAAATAAATTCATTGATGTGCTAGTATAGTTTTTGATTTATAGTTGTGGAGATTCCATAGTAAATATAACATAGATAAAATATTCTGTCAGATGGTTGTTGAAATGTGTCAAAGAACCAAAATCAATTCAAAAAGTAAGCTAGCTAATTATAAAATTATCAGTTTGCTTTCTTTTCGCTATCCTCAGAAATAAAAGATAGAGGTTCTGGAATAACTTTGATCATGTAGATATATTATAGTGTGTTTTGGTATTTATGATGCTGTCCAGTGAAAACCAAGGTTATCTTTTATTCAATTAATTACATTTTCTGTTAGTTCATTTTATTTGAAAGTGCACAGAAACGAGCAGACGGCTGTCTGCTGTAGTTTGCGTAGGCGTTGCCTTTGACACAGATCTGAGAGTCTCAGGTGAAGAATCTCTCAGAGACAGTAAAACTGATTGGTTTGATTCAGCACCTGTAAATCCATGTCTGTCTCAAAACTTTCTGCAAGAGCTTTATAAGTGAAAGTTTTCACTCAGAGGAGCAGATGTAAAATGTGTAGTTCTCAGCTCACACTCCAGCCTAACATTGTTACTCCCCATCCCACTTTAATGTAATGTGGAAATGATGCTGCCTCTGTGTGGCTCATTACGGTGCTTTGTAATCACTGCAGATATCGTTCCCTCTGAAGGAGCGACACCTCGTTACGGCCTCTTTGAAAGCCTGTTTCCCTCTGAAGGAGCACAAACAGCAGGGTTTGACAAAAACAGGAATCATCTTAGCTTTCCTCATAGCAATGTGAGTCAGTCTGCAAATCCAAACAGGAGTTTTGCCACAGCGGTGGGCGGGAGCTTCTGTCCCCACTGAGAAGATTCCCCGGGCACGACACCCACAGAGGAAGAAAAGCCTGTGAGCAGGTCTGCAGATGCTGAAATGTGGTACTTGAAGGCAGATTTGGTTGTTACTGATGATGGATTCATGTGGAGTTTCCAGGGACTGGGCTGGCTAACAGGCTCATTCCCACTGTTAAATTATTAAAACCCGAGGGTTCTGGAACATCCACATGTTTTTGCACTCGTCATATTTTATTTCATAGTAGTCATCAGGAGAGAATTAATTATTTACAGTGTCAGGTCCCCAGAGCTGTTTGAATGGTTCATTTTAGTGGGAGCTGTGGATGATTGGTTAACCCTCTCTTATTTCACTGCCACGGATTTACTCCCCTGACAAGCTGCATGTACACAACCAAACTAACATTTATCCTGTTTGTTCTCTTCCTTTGGGTGTGATATTCTGTTCTTTTTCATCAATATGGTGACATTACAGAAAGTAGCATCAGTTTGTTTGACACACAGCTTCTTGGATTATTTTCACAGTTTTCTGCTTCTCATTGTTTTTTCTCTTTGTTCTGTTCAGATCTGCAGACTACGGATCAACATATGAGAGAATGAACGACAAAATCGGGTCCAAGGCCGTCCTCAGTTACCTTTACGTTTGCCCGACCAATAAAAGGAAGGTGGGAATTTTCTTATATCTTTGTAACCTGTAAACAGAAATGTCCATCCATTGACTCCTGCTCAGCTCTGTTGCTGTGCAGCAAGAAGGTCCTGGGTTCAAATCTCTGTATGGATTTTGCATGTTGTCTCTGACCACGTGTGGGTTCACTCTGAGACCAATTAACCTGACAGTCGAAAACATGACTTTTAGGTTAATTGGGTTCATTAAGTTGCTGGTAGGTGTGATTGTGTGAATGGTTGTTTGTCCTGTGTGTGTGTCTGTTGCTCTGTGATGAACTGGAGATCTTCAGGCTTGCTTTGGAAACAGCAGCTAGTAGCATGTCTAGTCGCATTTCGTTGAGGTATTTACAGTTTCTCAAGATGCATTTTACCTCAAAGAGTTTAGATAGGTTCAACAAAAACAACCAAAAACAAAAAATCAGCAATAGATGATTTTTTTTTTTTTCTTTTACTCTATGGGCCTATTTTTGTGTCTTTAAATAAAGTTGATTGATTGATTGATTTCCAAAAATACTTTGGAGTTACCCTTCACACTTCATTCAGCTGACTAACAAAGCTCAGCAACAGGTTGGGGAAGGAAGAGCGCCAGAGCTACACACAGTGGTAAAAACTCTGCCAGCGCTGTGGCCAACTCCAACTGAAGCAAAGGTGGCTGCAGGTACGACTGGTGTCGAAATGAGATCCATACATCACTGGGTCAGTTATTTTCAGCAGCAAAGCAATATGAGCTTCTGCATAAAATACAGAAACAGACAGTTCAGAAGATGGTCTTTAGTTAATAGTTTATCTGCAGCCAGCTGCATTTGTTCTTTCTGTTACGAAAAACTGTCAGAAAACAAAATTAGTTGGCAAACTCTGCAGAGGAGAAAAGTGAGTTATTTCCTTTATTTTTGAATCAACCTGCTGAAACTGAATTTTAACAATTTCAGCCTGGAAATAAATAAGACAAGGGGAATCACGAGTTCTCCCAGCTGCCAACCATCTGCCGATGCCTTTAATTTGCCTCCGAGTTCTGTCAATCACTTTTCATTTCTTCTGACACTCTCTGAATTTTGTTCATCGATCTGCACATGGTTTGCATTCCACTTTTCACCATCTGCCTCGGTTTTCTGCTCGTCTAATGACAAACACAACAAAATACTTCTGAATCTGCATGGTTAAAAATGGAAGACTTCAGCAGACAGCTTCGCTCTTAGCAGAAGGTTTTCCACACTGATGCTCCCAAAATTGTTGCTGTGAATTACAAATCCCTGCACTTTCTTTGTGCTCTGCTTCTCCGGCTGCAGTAAATCACTTTTAATCAGATTCAGTTGAAAACTACTTTATTTATTCCAAAGGGAAATTAAATGTTGTAACTCACATCAGTCAAGTATCTTCAGAAAGTCTTTGTGGGTGAGGCTGGGGCTAGAAAAGATCTCCAGTAGCAGCCAGTCTTGCAACTAACCTGAACAGACCTCTGACTAAAGACGGCTTCTGTAAAACAGTCACATGACTGTTATGACCCGCCAACAGCTCAACATCTGGCCAGCAGAGATGATATTCCACAGTAACATGTCCCAGATGACACCATCAGTTGTTGGCAAACTGCTAATCCACCTCCTTTGCTTTTGTCATTCCTTTTAAAATCTCTTTCTAGTCATATGGGCAGAGAAATGTTGGAGTAGGGGATATGGTCATTATGATGGTTTGAACTTCTTCCTTCTCTTTGCTCCTGGTCTGCATCCATCAAGCCTCCTTTTCAACCCTTCTGAAGTATTTTTTGAGCTCCCAGTAGTGAGGACAGTACCTTGTTGCCATGGTTACTCATCATAACTGTCCAAAAGCAAAAGTTCAGCAGCAAATATCCTTTCCAGTTGCATCCAAAACCAGAGGGAATAACTGTCCAAACATTTAACATGTCAACCAAAAATGAGCAAAATCAGAAGAACCCAAGCTGCTCCAACATGCTGCCACCATGAGCAAACCACACATCACAGACTGGACCTTGTGATATTCAGCCAAAAACTGTTGATGGTGGATTTTTTCACTGCGTTGTTCCCATCAACCCACAGTCCTACCTGGTAACCAGCCACTGGATGCATGAAGTGGGAAAATTCACACGATAACATTTTCTACAAAAATGAGCCACTTGGCTCATCTCTCAAAACTCCCAACTGTCTCCTTAAATGAGAGCACTTAGCACTCCTCTGCAGGTAGGAAATCAATTTCTCATGAGTGCAATCCAATTTAATCCAAAAAGAAAATAATAGTTTTAAAAATATAAACCCAACCCTGAAAAAATGGGATGGGATGCAGAAAAGGAAAGGAAATGTTTTCTTCATTTATTTGACTGTGTAATAATAAATTCATCTGCATATTGCACCAAAATATTTTAAGTGCATTTATTCAGTGAAAAACAAAAATCCAACATGTATTAAAAGCACTGATGCTACAGTTATTGATGTCTGTAACACAACTGATCATTTTAACAGTTGGATCCCATCACTCCTGGCTCCAGACGGACCAATCTGGAGAAGTTGCAGACAATGCTCTGCTGCTGTTTGTGTGTCTTTTCATTAGCTTCCTCTGTGGTGTTATCATTTTGTGATTGTTGACTCCCATTGTTGAACAGCTTTAAACTCGATCCATCGACGGCGTCAACTGTCACATTACCCATCAGTAGCATAAACAACCACACAGACAAAAACTGGATTTCAGCACAAAAGTAGGAATCTGGCATCAGTAGATGCTGTGTGAATGAAGAATGATTCTACGATTCAGATGGGCAGAAAATGAATGCAGATTTCAGATTTTCATGTGGAAAACATTTACAGAGCTGTCAGTTTCCTTGCGTGGGAATCCAGATAAAATGCACTGGTTTGTGTTTGTTAGGTGACAAAATATGTAAAATAAACTCATGACTTGGTAGAGGCTGGCCTTCCTGCTCAGAAACGGGTTGGATGAAGCTGAAGCTGCGCGGTGCCAGCAGACTAATAGAGAAGAAGGCGTGACTCGTTGGCGCGTTAGAAGTGGTTTGGGTCCTCGGGTTCATCAGCATCACTCCTCCAAGGCCGATCCAAGGTGTTGACCCTGAATGTGTTTGCATGTTGTCGGAGTTAATGGGATCCTGTGAAGAGCAGAGCCGCATCGTGGTGAGGGACAGATCACAGCCGGCACTGATTACTCTTCGTGACTCACTCACTCCTGCATTTTCATGCAGAGAAAATGTAATTCCACATGAAGGCCGTGGCAGGAACGCGCTCCCCCAGGTTCTCTCTGCGGGAGATGTGACGCGCAGCCCTTCAGACGGCTTATATGGCATGAGATAAAGTTTATCCACGACTCAAGAGGGAAAATTAACAAATGAAATCCCATCATTTCCACCATAGTTTCCAGGAGAACTATTTTTACTTCCTGTCTGCTGCTGTTAGTGAGTCATGGCAGCCAGGAACCTGTAGTAATGCTGATGATGGTTGTCCTCTGGCTCTTCATTGCCTCTCTGTGCTTTATCTCAGGCCTAATTATTTCGATTTACCATCCTGGAGATGGATGAAAGTTGCCCATTGCTGGCTGCAGCCCTTTGTTGGCTCCTCGTTTGAGGGGCCTTCTTTAGCATCGGCCTGTTCTATAAAAAGAGCGTCTGTAGCTAATCACTCACTGAAACCTATAATCGTCCTCTGCTCCCACCCCAGCTGTATATGCACTTATATTGAAATATTTTGCCCTCACTTACGTTGCCGCTGTTACAATCCCCAGAGATGCGGTAAAGATTTGAGCGATAGTGACGACATTTAGCAGAAGGCCTCAGCGGTGAACTCTTCAGCTGCATCGTGTCGTCTTTTCTTCATGCTCTCTCTGCAGTTAATTGAACGGCTGCTCAACGGGGCTTTAAAAAAATTAAAGACATGCACAGTTAAGATGCCACGGAGGAAGAACGGCAGTGAAAACATGATAGCTAAATGTGGGTGATTAAGGCCTGATCCGTGCCTAATGAGCATACTGTGAAGACAACTGTGTTTCCAAAGCTCCCGTGGAAGACAGCCTAAGCTCGATTGATCCGCCGTGATTCATTTGCTGCAGGGTGTCTCTTTCCCTCCGTCTCTGATCCATACCTCCACTTAACTTGCCATCTGACAACTATCCGCTTCTATCTCGGCGCTGCAGCTTATGCACAGCTCGACACCAGGCTGATAAAACACAAAGGTTATCCCCAGCAACCTTTATCGATTCCGTATTGTTACCCTCCTCACTCGGCCGCTCCCTCGTTAAGGCTGAGTGGAGGCTGTGAGGGAAATCTTAATCAGACTTTGATGATGCCATTGGTCACTGAGTTTGGGGATGAATAATTATTGTTTACTTAAGCAGGAAAGGGAAAGGCCCTGCCATTACAGTACCTTGCAATAATATACTCAAGCTTTTATTCATTTTCTTAGTTTCTCAGGTGTTAAAAAGGGGCATGACGATACATTCTGGCCTTAACGTTTAACCCAACCTGATCGACCACTTGATCAGTTCCATGCATATTTTTCACATTAAGGTCAATATTAGAACTATAAGTCTGAAATGTGATGTTTCCACTTATGCTAATACTCCTAAAAACAAACCCAGTGTGACCAGTTGTCATGAAAGCATCACCTGTTGAAGTTGAAAATCCTACTGGGAATATTGGAGCTTGCCTAGCAACCCTGACTTTGGCATAACTTGTAGTTGGAAAGTTACCAAGTGGAATCTGATGTTATTTTCTCTACAAGCTCAATGGTGGCAGGATCTGCTACGTTACACTTTTAGTTGTGTACTCCACTGATCTGGCTGTTGTGACTTTTTTACACTTATGTTGTTCAGTATATTTGCATGATAAGTGACTGATTTACAATTATATGTTAAGCATAATTTACATGATGATTATTATTAATTGTATTGAACATGATTGTATATAATTACAAAGGCGAAGTGAAATATATTTCAGTGCAAGACATGATTTATTGGAATAGAGGAAGTCTTTTATTTTGAAGAATGCTTAAGGATCTGTTACTGTTTTGTCACTATCTTGCTTTGTTGACTTTGATTGCTATTGGTTACGAACAGCTGTTGCCCGTTATCAGCTGATGCCGTTGTTTTTCCTCTTCAATAAATACTGAACAGAAAGGTTCAGTAAAAGAAATACGAGCCTCCGTCTTGTTTGAGAAGAAGCTTTACTCCGTAACACTGGCTATTTTGGAAGAGTGGCTGGAGACCCCATTAACGAACCTGCTGCTGTCGGATATTATGCAAGATTCCTGGACTCTTCCTTTGTCCAGCTACACTAACATTAGATTCCAGACCTCAGTCTAATTGGGAAGGAGTGATAACTGCTCAGACAAAACCAAAAGTCAACTTCTTGGCCTACTAGCAGAGCATTGTGTGGATTTAAACCATTTTTTCGCATCACCTTGAATCCACTTTGCCCATATTAAAGCATGGTGGTGGCAGCATCATGCTCACAGAAACTTAAAGGCAGAAGAAAGACCAGTATTTATGTAAAGTACTGGCCAGTGGGAGCTGAATACAAATGTACGTCACACGTCTTAGACTCTGACATTTTGAAATGGAGTCGTTTCCTTCTTTTCTTACTGAGATGCTTTTCTGTCACATTAAAACCTGGAAAAATGCAGTCAAGTTTGTGTTTGCAGCTTTGAAAACAGGCTTATAATCACAGAGGCGACAGACAATTTTTAACAAACGAGGTGTGAATTTGGAAAATAATGTTTTCACACTTGTTGCTAAATGAGTAATGCAAATGTAAGAATATTGTCCAGCAGCTGCTCCGTGTGATGAAACGGAAAACCATTTAGAGCTCAAAGACTGAAGCGAAAGCTGGAGATGAAAGCTCAGCAGATGGAGGTTAGAGAGCAGGACGAAGACTTCCAGTTCAAGGCTTCAGCACAGAGCAGCAGTTCATTTTAATACAATCTTTTTAGATTACATGCACACATTTAAATGCCTTTTTTTTCTTTTCACCATTAACTTCTGATGGTTGGTTCTCAAAGTGAGCCTCTTACAGCCACATTATCGAATATGATTACAGCTTAAAAGCTGGAAATTACATCTGATAAGCTCCAGAGAGGCTCGCAGATATCAGCAGCATTGGCGCTGCGCTGTGACAGGTAATGAATGGAAAGATCGGCGAGCCCACGCCAATGAGAAAGCCAGATTGAGAAAGTGCTGCCTGTTTATTGGTGCTTAATGAAAAACAATTTATCTAAATCACCACCAGGGAGAGTTCCTGCTTACAGCTCTGGAAGGAGGGCTGGCTTTTCTGTCAGTGACAAATGTGCTGCTGTTCTTCCAATTCCACTGGAATTGACGAGAGAAAACACAGCTAGTTGGACCCCAGCGCTGCCCGCTGTTCCACCGCGCGCTCATGCAACATGCATGGTTGGTGGAGGTTTGAGGAGCAGAGCAGCTCCAGCCTGCAGGACAGGCGCTGACTGTTGGGCAACACATGTGGACAATAACTGTTAATATGCAGAAACCCACTGAGGATTCTGGGCTGCATGTTGGTGGATTAAACCCGTTTGAGGCCGTAACTGGAAAAACAAACAGCTGCAGACACCAAACCACAAAGGAACAGCCTAGTGTGAACAGCTACTGGTAAATGGAGAACAGAATCGATGTGACTGAACTCATCCAGAGCAAAAACGAGGTGGAGTTTTATTTTAAAAGTCAAAAAGTGACAAAGATGCCCTTTTTTCTAAACGTCAGCGTCCACGTTTCCAAAGAAGCTCCATGAATGATCAGGGCTTCCTGAACCGGATGAAGGCTGAAGGAGTGGAACCACATTTGGCTCCAATCTGATTGTTAAATCTCAGATTAAAAACATCAAGTGTCTTTGTTGTTGAGCTCATTTGTCTATTCAAGAATTTATTAGCAAAAGGGAATATAATAAAAAATATTGATTTTTGTTTTGTTAATGTTTTTTTTTATTAAAATTCAATTTATGGTGTTTAATTAGAGAATCTGCAATTGACTCAATTAAAACATTTAATTGTCCCACCATTAAAAATGATTTTCATAGTCATGCTCTGCTTTGTGTCGGTCAGCCACCAAACGTCCCGATTCAGCTGCAACCTCATGAAATCTGTCAACACGTAGAAACATAAATGTTCCTTTTTCATGTGAACTGATGTAAATCCCCTCCTGCCTTTTAGCTCACGCTGTAAAACAAAGAAAGCAAACTAATAGAGCCCCTCATTCAAGATAATGCATCAGCTTCACTACGGCGCTGCTGAATAAAATACGGTGATTACGGCTACTTTGAGGAGCTTCCTGTAATTCAAGGCAAAATTCCAGTGAGCATTTAATCTGCTTCCAGAAAGACTAAATGTTATTAGCTGAAAGATATATGCGGTAAAAGTTCCTCTCCTTATTGAATTCTGTTGGAACCGTGACGGCTCCCGCAGAAACAGTTCAAGCATGAAATTACGGCTTCTAACCCCCCGCTGAGCCGCTGAAGCTGGAATTAGAATTGTACTGGAAGAGGAAATGCTAACAAATGACATTGTGTGGTGCAAACTGATAAAGACAGTAAGTTATTGTGTGTTTAGGTTCAGTCATGCCTGCTAAATCACTCATTAGAAGCAGCTCCTCTCGGCTGCAGCTGGAGCAGAGGAAGGTTTCTGAAGGAGGCTTCCACCTGTGTGTCGTCGTTTCCTTTTTATTTTTCCCTCCTTGTTGTTTTGGACAGATATGATGATGAGTTTTGACCTCTGAAAGCACAGAAGGCTCCACAGAGGAGCTTCAGCAAAGCTGTTTGCCAAACGTAAACCTGCAATGTGCCAAATTGGCGAAACATTTTAGGCCCAACCCCGCTCCTGCTTCTAACGTCTTATTTCTGTCTCCTCTCATCTCCTCATCTCTCTCTCTGTTCCTTCCTCTGTGTTTTCCTCTCTTCATCCTCCCTGCTCTCAGATTATGGTCCTGACTGATCCGGAGTTTGAGAGCAGCGTGCTCATCAGCACTGATGAGGGAGCCAGTTTCCAGAAGTACCGGCTCTCCTTCTTCGTCCTGAGCCTTTTATTCCACCCCACACAGGAGGACTGGGCCTTGGCCTACAGCCACGACCAGAAGGTGAGACTCTTCACGTCAGATCTGCTCATTTAAAGAGCTCCAGTTCACAATCAACATTATTATAGACTACTTTACAGCCTATTTAAAGGAGATCCAACTCATTTGTGTTACATTCCAGCTCCGTTGCAAAGCAACGATGGAGTATTGAGTCGTGGTTTTTATTGGTTCTGTTTGTTTGGTCTTCAGTTACGTTCTACAGGGAAAATGCTGCATTTAGGAGGGAAAAAACCTTCATTTTACATCTTACAAACAATACTTTTTATGTAACTGAGCATAAAACTGGACAAGAAATAAAACTGAAAACTTTGAAACAATATTTTTTATTCATATAGTGAATTAAACCAAAATGTGCATGAAGAAAAAAATACAATTTATTAAATATTTTATCTAATTATGAAATACTTTGTTGCTGTGTTGGGTTGGATTAATATTGGGTCTTTATATATTAATTTTATTTTTCATCATTTTGAATCAATACTTAATTTTGACCACAAAAATGCCTTTTATCTCTGCTTTGATGTTTTTATTTGGTTTTTAGTTCCTGAAAGTTTCATGTATTTCTGATGATGATGATGATGATGATGATTTGAGGGTCAGTTAGCTTCAGCATCTATTTTCATTAGAGTACATTCCTCTGATAATTCCTGAAAACTTTTACTGTTTCTTGTCTTTTGTTGAATTAACACACATTCATGGAATTTTAAATTCATTTTTTCAGTTTGTTAAAGCAGATTTGTGAATTTTTGCTGTCCTTCTGGTGTCTTTGGAGTCTTTAGGTCCAAGTAGCCTGTTCACTCAGGCCATGAAAATCATTTCATCAGCAGGATTTTCACAGCCACAGTTTGATTTGCATCTATAAATGAAATGATTGGATTCTGTGGTGAAGTTTACTGGATCTACTCAGAAAAATGCTTCAAAATCTCAGTCAGTGGATTCAGATCATCGGTTCATCCAGACAAATGAAAAGCTTCAGTAGGTTGTTTTCAGTTATTCCAGGAGAAGTGTCCCTTCCACCTGTGGCCATGATGGTGTCACCTTCACTGGTCTTTGTGTCTCTGCATGAAGCCCGGCACGCCGTCCTCACGCAGAGCTCTGAGATTGTCCCAGTAAATGTCGGCCATTAAGGTCAGTGACACTGATCTGGGAGCCGAGCGGTCGCTCCACAGGAGGGAGACGGTCGGCGAACAGCAGTGGTTCAGTCAATCCTGTCAGCAGCTCACATCTGAAAAGGTTGTCACTGCGTGAGGGACAGGGACTGGGAGAGGAACTGGGACTGGAACTGGGACAGGGACTGGGACAGGGACTGGGACAGGAACTGGGACTGGAACTGGGACAGGGACTGGGACAGGGACTGGGA
>NW_006800056.1:481826-483988 GCF_000485575.1 Poecilia formosa | reverse complement strand
AATCCATAGGGGGGGCGCAGAAGAAAAAGTTTGGGAAGCACTGCTTTAAAGTTTGACAGAAATGTACAAGGATGTTCATTTATACCCAATTACAGCAGGACCTTTTAACGCCATTAGGTTTTTTCTAGAAATTGACAACCAGCTTGTGCAATAAGACAAATAAAGATATGAGGACACATTCACACACTTTAAACAATTTTGACACATTTGTTAATAAATATTTCATTTTAAATGTAGGAATGAAAAAGGAACCAAATGTAGAAGTTCTTGTGCTGCAGAATCAGTCTACACTACCTGACAATAAACTTCATTTTTTCTCATGTTTTTTATTCTTAGTCCAACTAAATCTAAAAAAAGTGTTGCATGTATTTGTATTCGGCTCATAACTCCATAGTTTCTAGCAGCTTTTTACATTTACAAACTGCAACTTTTGGCTTTCCTTCCTCTGCAGTTTTTTGGCCCACCAAAAATCCTGAATCCTGTCGTGGAGGATAAGTAAAAACATCAGGGAACCTCAAGAATCTGCAGCACTGTGATAATATTAACATGAACAAACAAGCTAGGAAATTCATCTGAAGTTAAAGTAAAGGGAGAGTTGAAAGGGCAGCGCCTTCAGTCAGAGTTCTGGGCAAAGCATGAAATCACTGAAAGTCCTTAGCAGTCAGCAGCATCTCCTAATTCTGAAGCAGTGTGTTCTAATGTTAATTAAAAACAGCCCTCAGCTGGTTACATTATGCATAAGAGCTGCAGCCTGCAGAAAATATGAGGTTCTGCCACCTTACCCATGAAATAGACTCACAAGATCAATGATGGTAACAGTTATTGATCTCAGTGATTAAATACGCGGCAGCCGTGCAGGCGGGAAATACATCAAGCAGCCGAGGAGAAAGTTCAAGAAGGCTCCGCCGGCTGAGAGCTGGATGGAGCAGCTCAACATTAATGAGGTGGACAGTGATAACAGGTATTATGAGGCTAATGGTTTATGTGGCTTTAATTTGCATCCTTACAGCCAAAGTTGGCGCCCGAAGCAAAAGGCTCCGGCGTGATTTTCACCTCCGCCGGACTCATTTTCACTCCCATCCTGAGTGTGTCATCCACACGCCACGGTTTCCTCCTCGGGGCTGTTGTCGCAAATATGTTCTTTGTCTGCTAGTTAATAGGGATTTGCTCAGATATTATTGGTGGCTTAATTCGACCTGATTTCCCTCACAGCCTCGGCGTTTCGTCTTGACTGTCGAGCCGGCAGCAAGGAGCTACCATATGCTCATTTTCAGCTGATAGTTTTCAGACGAGGTCACTTTGAATCTAATCAGCTGGAAGTTGGTGTTTAAGTCGACCGGCGCCCTCGGGAGCAAACTTAAAGAGACATCAGGATTCATGTGGAGACAAATAGGCTTGACTGAAGTGTTTGTTGTGTTTCTTGATTCTTTTAAAATGACTTCTCTTTTTAAATTACCATCTGGGTGAGTCCACTCGTCAAGTAAATGGAGATATTTTTAGATTTGAAAACTCTAGGTGACCTTTGGAGTCCCTCATCTCGGCTGTGAACGGTTTGTGAAGACAATTACTCATGGACATAGTCTCACGTTGGCTTCTGTTGCTGTTCCTGCTGCCAACAGACTGAGTTATGCAAACAGGCCGATGCAGAGAGATGGTGACAGGAAGAAATTCTTTCATTTTTAACCATTTTTATGTCTGTTGTAACATTAAACTGCTGAACTACTTTACCTTAAATAAGTCATTCAGTCATTCTCGTTATCAAAGAGTTATCTGAATAATTAAATCTGAACACTTTTCATCCTAAAGCAGTCGAGCAGATTTGTTTGTTTCTTGGTTTACGTAATTGTTTATTAATCTAATAAAAGAATTATGTCCATTTTTAGCAACCAAGTGTCTACAGTCACCCTCAGAAATCTCTACATCCCTGTTAATATGATGGGATTTCATCTTTTTAAAATATTATGTCATGATAAATCCTTTTTCCTTCACTTGTCAGACTCTCCATCCCTGAACTCTTGGTCTTCATCCATTGTCTCATGTTCCTGATGTTTCTGTCATTTGGGCTGGTTGCATCAATCACATCGGCTGCCCAATGTCCAGAATGTCAGTCAGTCGGTCGGTCGGTGGGTCAGTCGGTCGGTCGGTGGGTCAGTCGGTCGGTC
>NW_006800056.1:414056-479610 GCF_000485575.1 Poecilia formosa | reverse complement strand
TTATGTCCTGATGAAATCTCTCGCCCTGCTCGTCGCTCATTGATCCCAGATTCTACGGAAACCGATCCATATGTGAGAATAAGTAATGCATTTTGATGCTCATGTTGCATCCGAGGTTTCTGAAAGCAGTCAGCATATTGGTGACAAGTTCTGCGTAGTTGCTGGCCTTGGTATTGCCAAGAAAGTTCTTCACGACCAAAACAAAAGCCTTCCACGCTTCCAGTTCCATTCCATTCATTGATTTTTCGAAATCTGAGTCTCTGATAAGCTGACGGATTTGAGGGCCGTCGAAGATGCTAGCTTTCAACTTCTCTATGGTCAATCCTGGAAAAGCCTGGCACAAGTAAGTGAAGCAGCCACCATTCTTGTCCAGAGCTTTGGTGAACTGTTTGATCAAGCCGAGCTTGATGTGCAGCGGTGGGAAGAGTATCCTGTCTCTGTCCACCAGAGGGTTGTTGATGACGTTCTTTACTCTGCAAGGCACCAATTCCTCCCGCACAGGCCAGTTCCTCCTCGTGTAATGCTGATTTCTGTCCCTGCTGTCCCACATGCACAGAAAGCATGGGTACTTCGTGAACCCGGACTGCTGTCCTAACAAAAGGTTAACCATTTTCAGGTCAACACAAATGAACCACTCATGCTGATCATAACAAATTTTCTCCAGCACATACTTCACAGCTTCATTCTTGTCCTTTAGTGTAGTCGAGTGAGCGAGGGGTACAGAGGCAAACAAGTTGCCGTTGTGCAGCAGAACACATTTCAGCGATCGCTTGGAGCTGTCAATAAACAGTCTCCAATCTTTGGGTTCGTATTGTGGCACTCCAAGCATACGCAGAAGCTGCGCAACATCTGTACAGTACACCAAGTCCTTCTCTTCAGAGAAAAAGCGGAGGTACTCTTGATGCCTGTTGCGATAGAAGGTGATGCGAGCACTGTCAGAGAGGAGGTTCTTTTCCTTCAATCTGGATGCCAACAGTTCGGCTAAGGATTTTGACAAGCCGAGATCGCGAACTAGATCGTTCAGCTCATTTTGGGAAAAAGGATGTGGAGCATCATTGTCAAAAACCATTTTTTCTTCGTCTTCTTCTTCTTCTTCTTCTTCTTCAACACTGGTGGAATCTTCGTCACTATTATCAGGAAGTTCTCCAAAGACAGGTACTGGAATTTCATCACAATGAGCTACAGGACGACGTGCTGATTAAAGATCAGGATACTTTAGGCTGCTCCGGTTCTTTCTGTTGATCCCAGTAACATCAATGCCACAGAAGTAGCAGTCACTGCAGTGGTTTGTTGGCTCCCTCCAGACCATCGGAATTCCAAATTTCAGACAACTCTTGTTGCCCTTTGTCCACTGATGCAGATACTCGGTGCTTGCTTTGCATACCATGTGTGGCGCCCAAGCTTTGTCCTGATCTCCAAGTTTCATCAAAATAAGCATGGTAAGCACGCTTTATGAAACTTGACTGGATTCCTGTTAGGCACAAGGGTGTATTCGCCGCAGATGTAACGGAATACGTCAGGTTTATTTTTCCAAGATCTTCTGGCTGAAGCCATTTCGTTTTTAGGCAATATAGAGGCTTTTCACTTTACTCTTACTAAAATGCTATGACCGGAAGCGAATTAAGGAAATGACGTTTCGCAATTGATGACATCACCCATTAACTTGTAGTCTGAATAAGTAAGTCATTTCATTTCTAGAACGTGATATAAATACAATTTAAATGAAATAAAAAATGCATGTAAACAGAATCGTAAAAAATCAAGATTTGCCTATGGCTCAAAAAGTTGACCTGATGGAGCAAAACTAATGTGATTTTTGGGTTCAGCTCATTGAAATACTACTAAGTCACCTGAAAAAACTTAGACAATTTTTTTTGTGTTGACCAGTGAATCAGTTCTGTGGGGTGAAAGGTCAAATCTAAGGTGTTTGAAGTTGGAAAAGCTTCTGATTTCCTCAGATATTTAATAAACTCTCACACCCTTAAGCTTTTTTTGTTGAAAGGCTTCACAGCTACGGGATTTAAAGGATACGTCAGAGGGGTGTCTCCACACGCCTGAACAAACTTGAGACAAGCTGTGACTCTTTAATGGACTGCAACATGATTAACTCATCCAATAATTACATTCTACACGAGTGCCGTCCTGTACACTGTAATCAAATGTTGTCTATAATCAGTTTTTATTTCCCTGTGAAATGTGGATTTCCAACCTTTGACAGAACAGATTCTTCTCTGTGCTGCTATTCGTCAGCAATAATTATTATCTCTGGTAGCTCTATTGTTTTTCTTTGGCTGCTATTAAGATTCAGAAAGATAAAGCTATTTACTGTTGCACCTCCATGAAGTGGCAGAGCTTGCAGAGACAGATGCTGCGTCTTGCAGCTTGTATGATTTATTGTCCTTCTCCGGTAAATGCAGCCTCATAAAAACCCTGTAGATACATTAAACATAAAGCTTTCTGGATGTCGTTTGGTTAGAGGACTGCATGTTTTCATCAGCTACACCTGCAGCACACCTGCAGGGTCATTTTAGTCACTGGAAGACAAGCTGGCAAGTTGATTCTGGGCGGAAATATGCTGTAAAGCTTCTAATTTATCATTTTGTGCAGCAAAAATAAAGAAAACATATTGTATCATCATTTTCCACTGTGTTCAGGCTAATAGCTCACGATTGTTGCAGCAGAGACTTGACAATGTGTTTGGAGTGACAAACTTGATCACCAGTGCATAACAAGAAGATGACAAAGTCTCCAACTCAAAGACGGCCCATAACCAAACGCAGGGCCTTACAGCTTTATTTAAGAAGCTCAGACAGTTCAACACCGTTAGAAACCAGAGCTTAAAATAGAAAATTGTGTTGTAACTGGTTTCTTGAGCAAACACTGTAAAATGGCTCCTGGTGATCCGTGACTTTCTTCACGCCTTTCCAGATCACTGCATGACCGGTGGCTCTGCAGCTTTTATCCTTCAGGCATGTTCTGCTGACTCTCAGCCAGCCATTTCATTCAAAGGTTAATTTCTTTCCCTGCTATAAAAATCGAGTACAGAAATATACATTATTATTTTCTGCATGTTCTTCATGTTCTATTCTAGTATTCTCTCTTTCACTCTGTTGCACCGTTACAAAGCTGGAGCTTCACATGTTGTTCATCTGCAGCAACTTTAGCTGTTATATGTTGTTTCTCGTTCATTTAGCTCAGACACTTCTTAAAAGTTAGGAAACTGTAACTTGCTGATGGAAATGCTAAATCACTGTGGTGAGTCCGGTCAGAACCCCAAAGAAACCAGAGTCACACATCAGTTGGTCCAGCCTGCACTTGCTGTTCAGTCTTTATTTCGGTGTAACGTTGTGGTTCTACAAAATATAAATAATCATTTATTCATCAGTGTCTGATGAATAAATGACTGAAATAATAACACACTTACTTCACTAACTACACTAATAAAGTTACACAAATATTCTGTTCTAAATAAACACAACACAAAAAAACCACGTTGTGTAGCTCAAGTGCGCACGTGAACAAAGCTTGCAATCAATTAACGCTAAAACTTAAATATTCAGATGCATAAACAATATTCTTCACTTTCTAACATCACTTACTTGTATTCCACGCACAAACATCGAAAATAAAAAGGTAACAACAAACTGCAAACGGTAACTCAAACTACACGAATGTGTTCGGTAACTCTCGGCTCCTTCCTTCTTCTCTCCCTTTTTTCATCTGCGAGCTGATCCACAGGTGCTCTAAGCTCCGCCCCCTTAAAGGGCCTCAGCACTTGAGCAGCCTTTTTCACACTTCTTATTGTGGTAATATACACAGAAAACATTTGACCACAGGTTACTTATTTCATGTCATCTCCTGGTATCAGATGTCTTGTTCTGACAGAGAACACAAAAACATAAATTTCCCCATGAATACAAAAGAAACCTTTCGACACGGTGAATCTGATGGTAACAGATTCTATGCTGAGTTATATTTGGACCACACATCCAATTTCAAGGATGTGACTCAAAAGTTACTTGTAAAACTCACTTTTAGCCTAAAACAACTAGGGAAAGTTATTTTGTGATTTATTTAATTCTTACTTTCAAGATTTATTTTTTAGGCTCAAAGACCTGATGTTGGTCCTTTAAGGCAACAGGGAAACAAGACGATGAGCTGTATCTGTGAAGATCCCAATTTCTCACATCCAAAGACTCCAAAGCTAAATTTAGACCTGAATAATGGTGACATTATTGCTTCTGCATGTCACCGTCGTGAAGGATGTCTGGAAGTGCAGACTTTTAGCTTTCAATATAGAACAGATCCAAAGAATGTAAATGATTGTTTAACTGTTTCAGCCTTGAAATATCTTCCACAGCTCGTATACGAAATGTAAAATGAACTCAGGTCTCAGATGCTGGTGAAACAGAACAAGTTTAGGCTACAGAAACACAACAGATTCATCATGGAGACAGCAGGAGCGTTATGAGCGGCTGAATCAACAGTTTGGTTCATTGTGAGAAAAGCAAACCCGCTCAGCAACATAAACAAGCTATTTGTATCTTTGCAGAGGGAATCGCCACAGTGCAAACACACCAGTTACTCAGCGCTCCCACACCTGGCCAAACCACTTTAGCTCATTTTCTCTGTGTGCTGTCAGAATACATTATGTGTGAAATATAGTGAGGATAGCCTGCTGTGTGCTAAATGCTAATGTCAGCATGCTTCCTTAATAATCCGGTGTGTTCGAGTCTGTTTTCACTGAAAAATGATGCAGTTCATTCATTTTTCAACTCGAGACTCTTCTCATTTCTTAGAAGAATTTGTTAAAGAACATGTTGTTATGGAGAACGCAGTTCTAATCATCCCACATTCATTTTGCATGTAGAACAAGGTGTTCCTGCCTGGACCTGAGAATAAAACAGGCTGACACACACACTCAGCTTTATTGATGTCACACCTTTCAAGCACAGATTAATTTCATAATGCTTCAAGTGCTTCACAGAACAAACGCAAATCTTCAAAAAGACACAAACACCTCATTGAAAAGTGGTTTTCTAGAGCTTATAAAATACTGATGAAATAATAATAAAAAAACTGTAAAAGATAAAGTACATTTGAACAAGATCTGGAGGAAATCATGAAGCTGAACACAAGAACTGCAGAAAGGCCCAGTTTTTTAAACAATGTGTCAGAATTGAACTAAATTAATGATGTATCAACAAGATGGGCACTTTAAAGCTAAATGGGATTTTTCAGTCTTACCACAGT
This sequence comes from Poecilia formosa, assembly GCF_000485575.1. Lineage (NCBI taxonomy): Eukaryota > Metazoa > Chordata > Actinopteri > Cyprinodontiformes > Poeciliidae > Poecilia > Poecilia formosa. The sequence continues at coordinate 474,357 of NW_006800056.1, read as the reverse complement.
TATTTTAAAGCATCATTTGCTGTGTTGTTAGAGCAAAACCTTCCAAGGTGTTTTTTTCCTCCAAGTGGTCCAGTTTCAAACAGACACATGTAAGGTTAATGGGCCACTCTGCTCTGACCTTAAACATGAGTGAATGATGGAGAAGGGCACCACAGCCAGCGACCAGGCATGGGCCATAAGTAGGCATCAAAAACTGGATGGATCCAAGTCGGCATAGCAACAATCCAATCTGGACAGGAAATTAACTATTTTTCAGCATGGCTTATCCATCCATCTGTTATCTTTATCCCTTGTGAGATCGTGAGGGGAGCTGGTGCCTCTCCAGGCGTCAACGGGCGAGAGGTGGGGTCACCCTGGACAGGTCACCGGTCCATCACCGGACCGGTACCTGAGGAACCGGATATTTATTATTATCTTTACAGATGAATGCTGATCCAGACATCTGTTTCTTATAAACATAAAGATAAATGCTGGTGAAAAATGACTTCAATCCCGGACAATGTGCTTAAACTAATTGACTTAGTTTGTGAAATTGAGAAAGTTATTTTTAATTTAGCCATTTCTGTCAGCCATTTCTAATGCAATAATTAAAAATGTGCATATAAAAACAACATGGTGTCATCAGCATATTGGTGTATTTCCTTAGATGACCAGGAAACCATTGATTAGATTTTAAATGTGTAATATCTGTGATTTAAGCATGTTCTTTATGAGACTTGTAGCTTTCTTTTCTTCTTTTGTTTATTTAATAAACTGTTCAGTTGAACATATATAATCATTATGGCCAGTAATATTTTGCGTTCATGAAACTGGCTGAAGAAACATAAGTCTTAGCATAAGAAAAATGCTCTGGACAGAAATCGAGGATCAAATCAAACGGTTGAGTTATTTCACTTTTTAAAGGTCTTCTTGAGCTGGAGGAACATTAGCAAGGCCTCCATGATGTGGTGGTTTTGTCATTGTGGCGGATCATGAAGGGTTTCTGGGGATTTTTAGCTTTCACAAAAGTTCCATGGTGACGATGTGGTGTCATCCTGCAGGCGACCCAGGATGTGAGATTAGTAATTGATTCACTGTCTTTGACACATCGTGGCAGCTGCATCCTGGTAGCAGGATACTTGTCTGAAGAAGTTGTGCCAGGATGAACTCTAAAAAGTTGTACACTTGTGGGATGTCATGGCAGCTGGAGCGATATGTAGAGCATGGTGAGAGCTTATCTTCAAGGTGAAGGAGGTTTTCCAGGCCAGCAGTGCTCTGATCTGATGTTCAGGTCATGGAGAGGACAGGAGAATGTCCATTCAATGTGAAGGAGATTTAACTACACCTTTTAAGATTTAATGTTTAAATAATATGCAAAAACAATCCAATAAAGGCTAAAGTAGACCATCTGTTTTATATTTCATCCTCCAAAGCTTGTAGTTTTTATATAGATCCGTAGAGTACTTGTTAATATGAACAGAGACGTCCTCAGCTGCTGGTAAAATTTTACTCAGTATCAAAGCAGAATATGAAGTCAGTGGAATGTGTGAAATCCCTGCTGATGTCCTTATTGTGAAGGTTTCACAGACTGAGTGGCTCCCTCTGCAGCTGGTGACTCATGTATAAAACTGCTTAAACGTGTCCTCTACAGCTTGTCCACAGTGTACGATAGCTTGGCCTCTTTCAAAGCATTCTTATTGATTTGGTCTTTGCAAACAAATCAAGACTGACATATTTTTGTTTTGCTCCCATATTCTAAAAATGTGCCTGTCAGGCTCCTGTTGTGACTTGTCAGCACACCTCTGAGCAGCGGTCTGCTGCATGCAGGCCCACAGACCCAGACCACATTTTACCTGCTGATCCCACCAGCAAGCAGAAACACCGGCGGAGCGCTGACAAATTGAAATTCCCTTTCTTCTCATTTCCTTAGAAACAGCAGAAGTAAAAAAGAAAAAAAAGCCAAAGCTGCACTTTAGAAAAACAAAGCGAAGCTGCTGGTACAACTGATGCATGTCGAGTGTAACGAGGACGAGGGCTTTCAGGTTCAGCCTCATACACAGCCGTCCGCGTGGAAAAATCTGCTGCGTATTCACAACACACTGCGATTTCATTACTCTAAGACGCTGTACAACACACCCCGTGTCCAAGTAAACATTTAATTTGTGTCTTCCCATTTCCACTGGAGCTGTGGTAATCCATTAAGGCTGGAGCATCTGTGGCAAGAAGCTTGGGTCTCAGAGGCAGCAGCAGCTTTATTACAGACTCTGACCTGGAACGCATGTGGGATTCAACCAAAGCTCTCCATGGCACTGAGCAGGCAGCATCCTGCAGATGGAGGGATTAATGCCATTAGCAAGGTGATGGATGGCTCCACATGAAGCAGTAATAACACAATAGATCACGACTAAATGATCACGGACTGAGCTGTCTGTGGAAGGTTAACTCCAGATGGTGGAAGAAGAGAAAAAGCAACAGCTGATTCATATAAAAACACGTCTGATGTGAAATAAAGACTGAAAGCAAACAAAAAGATCACAGGAGTGACTGAGTTGGCAGAGGAGGTGCATCTGTTTAACTCAGCGGGCGCATATCAAAGAAAACCAAGAATCACAGATCGAGAGCGGCCGGGACGCATTAGGAAATATTTTATCGCACGTTCCTGTGTCCATCTGGAATGATGAAACTGGAGATGGAGCTTTGAAATCAAAGGGAAATTATGGATACAGTGAAGCATGGCTACATGGGAAAGAGAGGCATCAGAACAGATGGAGGCCCTCACGCCGATGGAAGGCTGGAGTACGTTTGTCACTCCTTTGTGAAAACAGCAGATGGGAGTGTGCTGCCAGGCCAAAGGGAAAAATGTCAACAGAAAGAAGAAGTTTGTGGTGCTGCTTGTTCAGATCCTGGTTGACTCTTTAAAAAGACTCAGAGGAACGACGTCAGAATGAGAAAGTTCTCTGTAGCTTTTGCTCTCTGTATGAATTAAGATGTTCCTGGAATATGAAGGGAAATTACACAAAATTACACCTCTTTGTAACACCTACGTTTAACCACTACAGTAGGTTATTTTCTTATTGCATTGGCCAGGTGATTGAGGTGTATTTATGCATTACAAAAGAGGCTCTATTATCAAGAACGATATGTTATAGAGCCAATGGTTTCCTTTTCCGGGGTTTAAATTTATCAAAATGCTTCTTTATGCAGTGAAAACTAACAGAGTAGGAAAGTTTGACTTTTAAGAGACATTTTAAGTACAGTTTTTGTTTTGCTGTAGAGTAGCTTGTGGAATATATGTCTTTTTTTAAACAGGGATTTCTTTACTTTAGTAAGAACATCACAAAACAACATTACATTGCAGTAATGTGATAGAAAAACAGTGAAATTGAGAAAAGCAGAGGACAACAGATGAGAAAACACGACTAGAATTTCTGGACCAAAATGTGCAAAGTAGAAGTTCAAATTATAAGAGAAAATAAAAATATTTTTCTTGGGGCTGATTGGCTGTACAGTGGAGATAAGGAAGATATTGGCTTCTGCGGTTGTGCTGAGATGGTTTCCAGTATTAATGCATATTCAGGTACGTTTGGAGTTTGAACTGTTAAAATAGACAATTATGAGCATTTTTGGACGAGGTTCTAAGTATTTTCAGATTTTAGTGGACTATCCACCGTCTCTGAAAACGTTCCTGACTCCAGATGGTGGAAGAAAGGAAAAAGCAACAGTGGATTCATATAAAAACGTGTCTGATGTGAAATCTATGATTCAAATAAAATTCTTTAACCGTATAATTTAAAGAATTGAGAAAGAGAAACAAACCAATATTAGCTAGATATTTCATCTAGCTGATCTTGAAACTAAATGGAACATGATATCAAATATAGGAAGAAAAATGTGATCAGATTTGCTTCTAAGGCGTACTCTGTACCAAAGTATGATGCAGTGAGTGATGAGGATACGTGACTCATATACAGGTTGATTTTTATGTATCAAAATCAGTTTAAAATAAGTTTTCTGTGCTCATGAGAATCATACAGTTGCTCAAAATTAGCAGCTTGGACTCTAGGATGGCCTCATATCCTGCACACTGCGCCTCACATCAAACATTTACATCTTTCCATGCAGTGTTACTCATACATGTTGGCTGCAGAGGATACCAAAGTGATGACTTCATCAGAAAGACGCTGCTGGTGTTGACAGAGATCATTTCACCTCCAGGCTCTAAGGCTGATGGGCCTGTAGAGCCTGGAGACCTGATTGGACCTGAAAGCAGGATGTGTGAAAGAATTTCAAATAATTTGGTTCTAAAAGTTGTTTTTGACTCAGCACAAGGATGAAGCCAGTTGAAATTAAAGTCTGTGGCTTTTCCCTCAGCGGGCCACACCGTTATATCCTGAGTTTTGACACCTGGATATTTTAGATTTGAAAAATGTTAGAAGATTGAAAACTCTGAGTGAACTTTATCTTGGTTTTAGCGTGGTCTCTTCCAAATATCCAAAGTTTGGGTGAACCTGCAGCAGCTGAGGAGTTCAGCTCTTGTTAGTCCTTTAATGAATAAGTTGTGCGTAAAATTTGCCTAATTTCCAACTGAAGTTCACCAGTCATTGTGGCTTAAAGCTGGATTTTTTAATTTGCTGTTTTTGCTTCCAATCTGACATTTTTCTGTCTCTGGGTTCCAGTTTGAACAGAATTTTTGAATTAGGCAGCAGCAGCTGTTTGCTCATCTCGGTGCAAAGAGCGGCCATGTCCTCATGGAACAGTGTTATTCCCTTAACCATTCTTTGTGGTTCATGAAAAGTGTATCTGTTTAAATCATTTTAATGTCACAAACACAATTGCAGAAGGCTGCTCTGTTTCTACAGGAGTGTTTGATGTAAACAAACCTTCACCTTCTGTTTTGATCATCATTTATTATTCATTATTTATTGGCTACTGTAAGCGTGCTAAAGTTTATTCCTCTGCAGAGAGTCAGGCTATGTTTAATGATTTTTATTTGACCTTTGAACTTCTTTTAAAAGAATTTAAAGTTTACCCAGGTTCAACCAGAATCTGGTTGAACCTGGTCTATGGTTGTTGCCATAGAGAAAAAAAAGTCTACAGTAGCTAATCTGAGATCCAAGAACTGTGAACAGAAGGTGTCGAAGAGAAGAGAGGAAGATGATGGCAGGAGACTTTGGAGTAACCTTTGGAGGAAACTGTCCTGGAGAAATCAGCACAAGAGGTTGAGTCCAAACTGCAATTAAATGGTGAAACGGTGAAACATCAGGCTCTACAGAGCTCTGCTAATGAACTAGCATTGGATATATCTAAAGGGTGCAGGACACCAAGGTTTAAGGACTGGAGTTTGAGACCACTGAGGACCAATGGGTCTCAAACTGAAGACCCATCAGTGTGCAGTGTTCAGTAGGAAAAGCTCACCCTTCCAAAGGATCTGGACAGTTTCTTCCTCAGCAGTGGTCATGCCTTGTTTTCCACAAGTGATGCCAAACATGGATATGCAACAGGTAGCAGGGCGTCAAAGCAATGCTGGAAAAATAATTTCTAGGTGGCATCGTCTGTTTTTGACAGCTGTTTGTTCGTCTGTAAATGATGTGATTTTCAACAGAGGGGTGGCTCGTTAGGCGGCCCTCGGCTCGTCCCAGTTGGATCAGCGGCTCCATGCCAGAGGTTTGACCCTTCTTAAACAGACTACCATCTTTTCCGTGACGACAGTATGTGTGAACGAAATGAGAAACTATTCATTGCTTTAGTTGGAGTTCAATAAATTGTTGCCAACTGAAAAATAATTGTCCAATATGAGGTTGGTACCTGTTTGCTTAGTCTTTTTTTCTCCCAGACTGTGTATATTCAAGTATTCTCTTTGTGGATTCAATCTTGGAATATTTCATAGTGATAAAATATGTTACTGAAAAGGAAACCTAGAAACGTGCGACGGTTTGACAAAAATAAGAACAATCCCTGCTTCAGCTCCCGACTTTGTTCCTCCTAAACTGAGCTAATCCCTGCAGACTAAGCCTCACCAGGACACACTTCCCCCTTTTTCCTGTAATAAATCCACCGCAGGTAACATAAAAGCAAATGTTTCTGTTGATTTTCGTTGATTATGCAGAATGAATTATTCAGCGTGCTCCAAATGCCTAATGAGTCCCGTTCTTTGAGAATTAACTGTGTTAAAATATTGCTGATGTTTGTATAGCCCTTGCCTGAGGAATTACAAGTATTGACTCAACTTTCTTCTCATGCGCTTGGAGTAATAATACGAAACTGCAAACAATCATCAAATGGTTCCTCACATGTTCAGCTTTACACTGTTTTTTAAGCACTGATTTATTGCTATTATTATTTTTTCTTTGACCAGCCTAAATCATGGTTAAACGTCAAAATATCTAATGCATCCTTGGAAAAGGTAATAGTCCTTTGGGGTGCGACCTGTTTGTTTATGGCCAGCCCAAGATTTGCATTTTAAGGCAAAATGAGTAATTTACTAATTGGAGTGTGAAATTATTGGGAGTCTTCCGGTTTAAAAATGTCAGTGCACAAATAGGGAGGAGAGGATCAAAGATTTATGGTTCAGAAGTGCTGCGTTACCAGAAAAATTCCCATCTCCTCCCAGCCCTTATAGGCTCAACTCCATTTGCCTTTTCCTTCCTCCATCCCGTCGTAATGATCATAACAGGCCTCAGAGGCCATAAATCGGAACAGTGGGGAAACTAAGTGTCTCATCATTATGCAGCCTCCACCTATCCTCTCAAAGCGCATCCTCGTGAGGCCCTCGGGACGGCAGCAGCACTTGTTTAAATCCAATCTCATTTCAGCAAGCTCTTCATCACTTCTCCCCCGCTCGCACCTAATGATGTCCCCGTGTCATATTGTTGTCTTACGTGTAACGGGGATGAGCTGAATTAGTCTTCTGCTTGACTAATGGTGAGGACTGAGTTAAAGTGGCAGTTATTTCCACATGACTTCATGTTGTTGAAGCTGTTTGCTCCTGAAGATGTCTGGAAGGTTTCAGTCGGACAGACAGTTTCACGTCTGTCAGAGTCACACTATCACAAACTATTCATTTTGCATGACAGATCAGATGGATGAAACATGTTTGGTTGATTAGACACATGTTCCAGAGGAAATGATCTTTGATGTGATGCAGCGTTGTTTGAAGATCACATTAAGAAATGCCTTACAGCTTCCTTCATGTTTCTCATAATGGTAACAAAGAAGATTTATTTTTTCCTGTATTTAACCAGGTAAACCTCTTTGAGATCTAGATTTCATTTTCAAGAGGGACCTGGGAAATGACTGAAGGATTTGACTGAACCTGTCTGGTTGTTGTTGAGAGAAAACATCATGGAAACCACGACCAAGAGTTCATATTAAAGTCTGAAGCCTTGATGTCTTTGCAAAGGCCAGATTATATTTTTTAACACATTACCCATCAAATACACGTAAAAACAAGAAAAGGTCAGCACTAACAGGGATAGGATTAATCTGAATATCTTGTCATTTTTCCTGAACTGAAGATGAATTTGTGTGACTTTAATGATTGTGGTGATGTGGTAGGAGTTTGTCCTGTAGCTGGCGGTTCGCTCCATCTGTTCCAGTCGTCGTTTCTTTGGGGAACACACCTCTGGCGGTCATAGCTGCGGTGCCTGGCAGCTGAATCACAGCCTGGTACAAACCAGACACTTGTTCTACGTTGTGCTTCTCCCAGAGGATCTGGAGCCTCCACTATTGAGAAATGATTGCTTGCTTGAGATGTAGACTCTATTGAAGTTAGAAATGATAATCTCTGATGTTTGGCTGTGATATATGTAAGGCACCAGCTGAATTGTGAAGGAAGCTGCGCGATGGAGCTCATCGGAAGGTGTGTGCTTTACCATGAACCATAACCCACTGCCAAGTGTTTTGTTGAACCCCATGGGCAGCAGGGCCATTAAGTCTTTCCCAGTAATGAAATGTCTGAAGCATTCCTCCTGCTCCGACTTTATTGCTCAATATTTGGAAACGAGGCCAACGCAGACTAAATGGCTTTGTCCTTTTTCTCTTCTGCCATTGCTAAAACTACAGGCAGCCTGCAATTACAACGTGACGTCATCATTCACGATCCTACTGTTCTCTGATTGGCCAGGATGAAACCCATCCTGAAAGCTCAAACTCTGTGGGACAAATCCCAGACAGAGCATCTGTGGCTACAGTGTGGCCAACCACAACCAGTGGATGAATGCCTGGAGTCCTCTGGACTAGATAAAGAGTACATGCCAAAAGCCACGGGCTTCGTCTAGTCTGATTTCTTTTAACAATGATTTTCTTCTTGCCACTGCTGCATGAACATCATCCATCTGCAGCAGTTGCAGGTTGAAGGTCACACCTGTGACCTTGTCTAGTTTCAGTTTGTGGGAAAAAAATCTGCCAAAAAAGCAGCAGATAGAAAAACTGCTGAAACTTTTAGTATTATTGTACATGTATGTTTGACTTAATGTGTTACTCTGCAGTGATATCTAATGAATAACACCAACATTATTTGCAAAATCTTTTGTGTTTAGTTTGTTTTCAGTGCGTAATTATTAGCTGTAAGTGTTTAGAGATTTCCTTCAGTTACCTCCAAATAATAAGATAAAGATGTACAAAAGCAAACCCTGCTCCAACAAGAGAACATCTTTTCTTCATTCATCTCTGAGTGCCGCATGAATGCAGTGGAGAAAATAGAAGCTGGGTTTGAGCAGCAGCCGAACAAATTATGGCATAAATTAGTTGTTTTGTAGAAACATGGAAAATCTAATAATAGCTGGTAAACAGGTTGCTTGTTGCAGGGATGCATCTGAGAGTTGTTCAGTGCAAACTTCCTTCAGATCTCTTTTTCTCAGCACATGTAGAGGTGGAACCATATGTTTACATACACTATGAAGCACGTTTTTTCACTCTGCCAAACTTTTCCTGTTTTGCTTCAAATAGATTATTTTATTTGCTGAGTCTCAGAACAGTGAGACTGGCTTTTTCCATTTTCTTTTAAACAGGCTTGCATATGTTGAACATTTTTTTACAGATTTTTTCCATATAAAAAGGAAACAGTGTATTGGAGGTTAAACATCATTAAGTCAACAAATGGACTTTCTGTAGTTGCTTAGTCTGATGAGACTGTGGTCATTAACAAACCTATGGCAGCCAGGAGACCCAACCACCCGCTGGAGCAGAGGTGAGCAACTCCAGGCCTGGAGGGCCGTTGTCCTGCAACCTTTAGATGTGTCCCTGCTTCAACACATGTGAGTCACATAATGAGGTCATTAGCAGGACTCTGGAGAAGCTGACTGCACTTAGGAGGTGATTTAACTATTTGATTGAAGCGTGTTGAACCTGGGAGACATCTAAGAGTTGCAGGACAGCGGCCCTCGAGGACCTGGATTGCCCACTCCTGCGCTGGAGGAATGTTTCAGCTGCTTTTCTGCTTGTTTGTGTAAAACTCTACAGACAGACACAGAAACAGGTTGCAGGCACATCTGAATAAGCTGTCTGAGGATAATAAATTCTAGTGGGTGTTACCAGACACCACAATGAGCATGCAAAGCAGAGAAATGTCAGGAAAAATGTAGTAAGTCAGTTTGTGACTAAGATGCTCAGGGGATAACCAGACCCTGGAAACAGCTTTTTCCTCCTCTGTGCTCTCTGACACACTAATTCTCCAAGGAAAAACGTTTGTTGTGTTCCTGATTGTAACACACCGCTAACTGTGTTTCTGAAAGCGTACTTCCAGTTGAAGATGGGAATTCTCCTCCAGGTTTCCCCCTGAGATGCTGATGGCTCACCAAACCTGGGAAGAGAAGCAGCATGCTGGTGTTTTCTTAGCGCTCCACACAGCCTCTTTACTCCCCTCAATATGCAAACATTGTTTGACTTAATCCACCCTAATGATGCAAATTTATGCTTTTAATTATTTCCAGCTGAATCGTACCCTGACTAAACGCTCTCACATATGCAACGGGGACATCAGGCTCAATAAAGTATTCAGAGAGAGAAGCAAGAGGACATTTATTCAGGATTACTCTTTTTATTCTTTCTTTTCATTTGCATCAAGTCCCTGAAAGGAATTAGCATTTCTCATTTTGTAACATTCCTAATATGACAGATATTGTTGTCTGCAGCTTCAGATTTTGCTATTGAAAGTCTTTTTAGATAAGCCTCTTTTATTTCAGACTTTATTTTTAATAGGAAGCCGTGAGCCTACATCCTGAGTCCTTGGCTGACACCATCCCCCCCACCTTTAATGTGATTCTTAATTTAAACCTCTGATTCTTTTTGCTACTTATAGAGAATGTGAATAGAAGCTGGAACGTCTTAGAGAATGTAGATATTCACCTGTTAAAGCTGCTTTTTACACAATGTCATGATAGCATCTGGCTGCATAAGACGGTATCAGTTCTGCTGCTGATAATCCAAATGAAATCTGGATCAAACCAAAATCTCATTGTGTTTAATTCAAAGATTTTGATACCCCTAAATAAAATGCAACCAATTGACTTCCAAATTTAGCTAATCAGTTAGCAGAGTCCAGATTTAACACAGACAGATCCTTCTGTGAAGGCCTCAGAGGTTTGTTGGAGGTGGCAGTATCATGCTTTGGGGATTTTTCCTTCTGTAGGATCAGGGAAAAGTTGATGGAAAGATGGATGGAGCTAAATCTGTCTCCAGGAAGGAAACCTGCTGGAGGCAAACGAGACTGTGATGTTCGTGGCTGTAATGTTTGAAATGTGGAAATGTTTAAATCGACTCGTTTCAATGGGACAAAGACTAATGGAGATTTATCCAGTCTTCAACCTGGGGATTTAAATGTTAAAATATCTTTTTTTGAAGTTAGGTGCTTGTGCATTTCTATGATTATCTGCATGAAAATGAGACTGCAGGTGAGAATTAACAAGAAAAAGACGTCACCTTGTGGGTTAGACAAGAGATTAATCACTTAATAAGAAAAATAATCAGCAGATAAGTCAATAATTACAGTGATTGCTGTTTCTGGTCCTAATCAGAACCAATCAAGAAGATAAAACGGGACAAAAACATCCAGTTTGTGTTTCAGACAGAAACTGTGTGTTAGTGTTCAGGTTATGAGGAGAAAATCCTGAAGAATCCAGAATATTTCCACTCAACTGGCAGCTGCAAAATGAACTTCAAATCACTGTAAACCTAAACGTGTTTTAAAATGTCTTGCAGTGTTTGGGTTGGACTCAGTGGAGCTTGATCACAAGTAAACAGTTTCTGTTTTTGATGATTAACTTTAGATCCTGAGTTGACTTTTTTACCAGAGTTTAAAATGTGTGGAGGTGATAGTTTACCGTATTCAGGCAGACCTTTGAGTAGCATAATTTACAGCTGATTGAGCGGATCCTCCAGACAATCAGGGTTATGATTTAATGCCTGTAGTTTTACTGCAGAACTGGATCCTGGCCATGATTCTGATTTGCAACCAAACATTAATTGGCAAAGCTCATTAAAGCTTTTTTATTTGTCTTTGACACATAATATGAATGAAGTTTTACAGAAAAAGCAGAAGAAAATGTATTTGCCATAGGATTTTGTGAGGTGGACATTATTCTTTTGTTGTCAGATATTCAATATTTTTTGTTTGCAGAGGGATCATAATCCAGTTTCATTGTTTATAATGTGTCATTTTATGAGCTAGAAGCTGCAGTTCCTTCACTCTCAGCCGTTCTTCTAAGGTGACTCCAGCTGTAAGGCTGCTGGGGAAAACAAGTTCTTTGGTTCTGTGAAGAACAATCAGGAGAAGTTTCATTTCTCCAGTCAGACAGAAACTTCATACATCAAATCATTTCTTCTGCTAGATGTTTGATTCTCTCTGGATTCTGAGTTTCTGTGGTACCCAAAGGTGGGTCAGGATCCTTCTTGGGTTCACGAACCAACTACTGTGGGGTCATGAGAACCACTAAAATAAATCAGATTGATAAGAGATGTTGGCTGTTGGTGCATTAAGTGCAGTACGTTTACACAGCTGTGATGCTCAATTCCGATTCTTTGCTGAAATCCTATTTTTTCCCATGGTGGTTCATACTACAGAATGATGTTAAATTATCCATTTTCTTCACATCCTTGTCCCTCAGTGGGGTCAGGAGGTGCTGGTGCCTCTCCAGCTAATGTTCCGGGTGAGAGGCGGGGTCACCTGGACAGGTCACCTGGACAGGTCGCCAGTCTGTCGCACACAACCATGCACACACACACTCGCACCTAGGGGCAATTTGGAGAGGCCAATTAACCTGACAGTCATATACACTGCTCAAAAAAAATAAAGGGAACACTCAAATAACACATCCTAGATCTGAATGAATGAAATATTCTCATTGAATACTTTGTTCTGTACAAAGTTGAATGTGCTGACAACAAAATCACACAAAAATCATCAATGGAAATCAAATTTATTAACCAATGGAGGCCTGGATTTGGAGCCACACACAAAATTAAAGTGAAATGTTCCCTTTATTTTTTTGTATATTTGGACTGTGGGAGGAAACCAGAGTACCTGGTGAAAACCCACGCAGGCACAGGGAGAACATGCAAACTCCATGCAGAAAGACCAGGGCCGGGAATCGAACCCAGCACCTTCTTGCTGTAAGGCAACAGCTCTACCAATTGCCCCACTGTGCAGCCCCTATGTTAAATTATATCTTCCATAATGCATTTCTTAGAGCAATGAAGATATTTCTCAGAGAAAATTTTTTCTCCATCACAGATTTATTCCAGGGTAGCCAGTATCTGCAGGATCCACAGCTGCCCTGCGAATACATGAACCCCCTCTAAAACGCTTCTCACTGCTGATTTTAATAACTCAAACATGGACCTTAATACACACAGTGGAAACTTTAACACTACAGCAGAAACATCCACAGTCTCACTAATCTTTGCTCTTGTGGTTCAGCCAATCATCACCAAGACAAATGAAGGATGCTCTTTGATTGGCTGATTTGCCAACACCAGGAAATAGTGTATCACGTACCATTGAGCTGAGGTATTTCAGCTTCCCAAACTACATTTTCACCACAATATTTTATAAACTATATGAAAAAAATCCAACTTCCAACGACTGATTTAAACTTGCTGTTCAAAATAATTGAAGGGGCAGAAAAAGAACACTTCTAACAAAAACTGTGCATGCGTATTGTGCATAATTAATGTAGAGCAGTTAATGTTTGCAGTAATTATACGTCTCTTGTCTTAAAGTTAGCAGAGAATAAATATGAGCAGGATGTTCAGGACTCCGGCTGACTTACAGGTACAACGTGTTCCTGTTTGACTTTCACTCAGTCTTACACTCCAGCTCTCTTTTCTGGAGAGAATGTAGCGCTGCAAAGTCTTAAAGTCTCTAAGTTTTAAAGAACCATGTTCTACATGAGCATAAACTACAGGACTTCCCATAAGACGGTTGTTCGATACGAATGTGGAAACATCGTGCTGAGTTGCTGTGCAGGTTTAGGTAACAAAGCACTTCATTATCTCCGAAGAGCGCCGCCTGCATGGCCCCATCATGTGTTCCACATTAAAGCCCATTAAAGGCGTCCTGGCAGGGAGGGTCCAGCTCGGCTCGGTGGAGCGCGGCCGACCCGCCGCAGCTCGGGACGCAGCGAGCTGCACGGTGGAGATACCTGCCATCTGGAGAGTCACTGGGATGAGAAATGCTCTGCTGCAGCTGAGCGGCCTCTTTGGCTCCAGCTCAACAACACCGTTCAGACAACGAGGGCAGAAGGAGGCTGGAAGTAGATAATAGATCAGCTGGAAGTGCTTCATGGGAAAAACAAATGGCGGCTTTCAGGACACCACGGCAACAAGAGGAAACGTCAGCACAAGTGTTGTATGATGGCAACACAGGATGTTCAGAAGCTCTGATAAATACAGTCGTTTTACACTAAAAATTACAGTTTCATCTTCTGAAAGTGTGCTTCATATCAGTAACGTCTTCCTCAAGGCGGAGAGTCTCTGCTGCATGTCAGTAGAAGGAGAAGGGACTGACACACACGCCAGGCTACTTTACACCCGGCCTGATCTCATCTGACCTGAGCCTGAACTCTGAGATTACACCAGCTCTGGATTTCCACCCATCACATGGCTCAGGAACAGTGTCAACACTAAATTAATCAGCAGCTCTCTTGTTGTGGCCTCTGAGAATCTGCAGAGTCACAGCAGAGCAACTGGGTCTGTTGGTACCAACGAGCAGCAGATGTGAAACGCGAGAATCAACACAGATCTGAGCAAACAAATGTTTTACTTTACTTTGGCAGAACAAGCTTTTCCAGAAGGATTTGTGCTGTTATGAGACAAGCAGTCATGTTCCTCCAACTCTAATAAAACATTAAATCTCACAGCGTTAGGATTGAAGAGGGACCAAAAGAAGAGAAGCAAGGAAATGTTGAGCAAAAGTAATTTTTTTTGGTGGATGAAATAATTTGATGTATTAACTTTGAAACTGTTTAATAGTTTTACAAAGTTGTGAAAGAAGATGCTTTTGGATCCCCAGCCCATGGTTTTCCAGTTTTTATGAAAAATGTGTCTATTAGTGGAATTTTCATGGAGCATATCTGAAATATTGGACAGAAAGTTCAGCATGGGAACCTGAAATCCTACCTTACACGCTATTGGCTGCAATTTGCAAAGCAACCAGTTGGGAAGAAACGTTCCTTCTCCTTGGTACTGATTGGTTGTAGCCCCAAGAAGGTAAACGGGGCAAGTCAATTATTATTAATGCATATCAATGTATATTTGGTTTTTGAACAAATAAGATGTTTTTGTATTGGTCTGTCACATAAAATCTCAAAGTTTGTTGGTGTATCCTGATCAAAGTGTGTAAAAGTTCTGGGGGTGTGAATACTTTTCAAGGCTCTGTGTTTGAGTTTTAGAAATAGACAAAGATCCACGTTGGCCTGGAAACAGACTGATGCCATGTAGGAGACCTGATTGGTTGGATCTCTTCTTAGTTCAGAAACCTCAGAAGTTGTTGGTCTTCACTCCTTTCAGGCAGGACAGAGTCTGAGTGTCGTTTGTGTTTCCCCTCCATCCACATGCAGGATGGCCCTTATGCTTGTGTTCTTTGCCGGCTCCATAAATCGCGGGACATAAAACCATCGCTCACTCCCCCTCCACGCAGGATGTGCCCAGGCGGTGCCTGGAGGAGCAGTTTGATTTACAGCGCTGTACACAGATGCATCAAGAATTTATGAGAGACTTAATTAAGAGTTATAAAAGTGACTTACAGTAATTGTTTGGGACACTGGGTCCTATAATGCAACAGTTATTTCCATAATTCCAAAGTCTTGATCCTTTTCTCAGAACTTTTCTGTTTTTACAGAGCAGCGGTGCTTTGATGTTGCTGCAGGAAGCTTTTTGGGGCGCAGAGTGTTGCTGCAGCTGTGCTGCAACCAAACAAGGCTGTGTTTTATTTTCTGCTGGTTGTCAGTGGAAAACATCTTAATGTTACAATGAACAGAAGTATGACCCAAATATGAAAATGAAACACACTTGTTTCTGTTGTTTTATTTTCCCGAGAGAAGTAACACAAAATGCCTTCTTGAGTTTCTAAAATAATTTAACAGATTATAAATTAGACATTGTGTTTCAGTTGTAAATAGTTTATTTGGTATATAGTAGATTTAACCGTTCATTAGAGCAGGTTCTGCTGCTTTCTTTGTCCCCAGCTGCTGCGTTGTTCATTATTCTACATGCATCTTTAATGAAATACACATTACAGCACCATTTTAAGCACCCAGAAGCAATGGTCCAACTTGGATGTAATTTGGTCCACAAACAGACTGGAGATGGGTATGCAAATGATTTGATTTACGGGAAGCTGGCACATCTAGAGCAGAGTGCAGAGAGCATAAATGCTGGCATCGTAACTGGAGCAATATCACTACAGACAAATCAGCCGACGGTAACTCAATGGAGGGAGTGAAGGTCAACAGACACAAATGAAGTCTTTCACATTTAATTGACAGCATCACCACTGCTTAATGGAGGTTGATGGGAGTCGTATTGAGAGTCTGAGAAAAAGGAAGACACAAATATCTGGTTTAATGTACAGTTTGTTTTATAAATGTTGCAGAGGCATAGAAGCATTCGTAATGTTTTTGGGGTGTGGTGGAAACGGCTAAACATTAGCAGGACTGGGAGTCACATGGCTCGCCTGTCAATGTTCTCATTTTAACTGCAGAACAATCCTAGTGGGCTTAATCTGAACCGATGGCCAGACGTTCTTCTCCCGGCTTCCTGCTGAGAGCAGAAGTAATAAATATGTTGCTTACATGATCTTGTCCAGGTTATGAATCAGAACAGCAGCACAGACGGTTCCTCTACCATCACCATGTTTGACTGCAGCTCCAGTGTCCTGATTCAGAAACATGGTCTTAGTTTCACACCAGATCTAAACGGACACGTCTTTCAAAAAGATCCACTTTTGTCTCGTTGGTTCATGGAATAGTTTCAAAACCATTTTGGATCAGTGGCAAATGTGAGACTGGCATTTGTGTTCTTTTGGGTCAGTAGTGGTTCTGGCGCTGGACCGCTCCCAGTTCTGATATTGTTGCCCAGCCTCATGAACTCTGACCTCTCCTGAAGCAGTGAGGCCCGCAGTGCCTCAGGTTGATCTGTTTTTTTCTAACCTCCTGGACGGGTCTCTGCTCCTCTGAGTAATTTTGCTGATCTGGCCGCTTGTGGAAATTGACCATGTTTTCTCCATTTGGCTCTGTGAAGTTCTAACTTTGGTTTGCTTGAATCCTCGACGCCTTAGAAATGGCCATGCAACCATTTCCATTTCCATGATAATATTTCTCCTTTCTATGTGCAGGTATTCAGATCAAGGCACAATTTGTTACTTTTTAGAAATATTACAACTTACCTTATGATTTTGTATGAAAAATGTAAAATTTTTAAAATTTACTCAAGTTATTATTGTTTCATCTTCAAATATATTTAATCTGAAACAGTGTGAAAAAACAGAAGAAGTTGTAGTACTTAGTATGGTATTGATGGAGTAAAGATGAAATTACAGAAACACATCAGCTGAGACCTGGACGTCCACATCAAGGCCTCGCTGGGGTTGATTGGAGACGATGAGTCCTCTGTCCGCCCTGAGGTGTCCTACTCAACTGTCCAGAAGCCGTCCTAATCAAATGCTTGAAGCACTTTTGATCTTGAGGAATTTAACTCAGCAATTCAGAACAAATTCTGCTGTTTTAAAGATGATGTCCTTATTTAGCTCACAGTGAGCAGATCCTGTCATCTAAGGTCTTTGCGTGTGAATATTGCATTCTGCCCCCTTGGGTTTGTCTCTGGAAACGCCATCGTCCTTCCTCAGGTCAAGGAAGTACATGTTAGGTTAATTCTGCTGAGTGGAGGTGTGAGTATGGGTCTGACAGATGGGTGTTTAGTTCACAATGAAATATTAAAAAGAGTGAAGTCTTTTGCCATTGGCATTTCCCTCTCTTTCATTCATGACAAGTGCCCATAAACTCAGAAACGGATGTAAACTTTAGGATTTGAAGAAGGTGAAAGAAATCTCAAAGTTTTCTCAGTTGTGTTTTTTTTTTTTTTTTGGCATTTAGCAAATAGCAAGTCTGTTGGTCTCTTCTTGCCTTATATTTAATGCTGCTATATGTCATTAATAGGCATATTTATGCATTATTTTCAAATCATGCATTTATTTAATTGTCAAAGTAAAAATAGACATACAGCAGATATTACCAACATTACCTGCATCAGTGTTGCATCTGTGATTCATCTGTATCTGTTGCTATGGGAAACAACACAAATTTATTGAAGTGGAGAATCTGAAAATGCAGTGAGGGCAAAATCCATTTTTATCCACTTTAACTTCCATAAACTTCCAGCCAGACTCATGATATCTCATTTCTCAGCCAGATGACACATCTGTAGCAGCTGGATGCAGCTGACTGGGCGTGTTGGGTTAAAGACTGTCCATCTGTTGCTGATTGGCTGCTTCCAAACTGTCTATCTTTCCTTCTGAGGACATGTTAGTCCATGTTTCACAGCTCATACTGAGATTTAGGGAAACGTGTGATCATATTCTGTCTGTTGGTGACAGTCTGCAGCAGCATTGCAGCCAACATGTCATTGGTGCAGGTTAGCAGCAGAAAAGCAGCAGTAGTGTCAGCTTTGCATTCTGGGATGCGGCGCAGGCTTTCCTGGAACTGAGAACTGCTGTCAGTTCGTCCACAGGGGACCGTCTCTGCACCACCATTTTTTTAATTGATTTCCAGGGTTGACAGCCGCTGTAGAGCCATCATTTATCTTTCATTCTGATTCATATTTCATCCCCAGCCAAAGTGCACTTTACTCCGGCCTTTAAATGAGGGGCCTTATGCATTCCTGGCACAGGTTTAAGTATAGAAAATCTAAAATGCCTGACCTTCATCTGTTGGTGTATGTAAGTTCTCTGTGATCAACCAGGTTTGGAACCAATTCACTTCTCATTTTGGTTCCACCGGTTTGAATGCTTGACTTCTCTGTGTTGATTTGCTGTAAATCACAAGTCACAGACACACAAACACACACACACACACACACACACACACACACACACACACACACACACACACGCACTGCAACATTTACTGCATCCGTGTGTTGAAATCCAATATCCCCACGTAACTCTTCATCTAAAAGCGGTGAAACAAGCCTGGTTATTTTCCTGCTCCTCCGCCGCAGAAACTCAAAGGTTTGATGTTTAAACATGATAAAAAAAATAAAAATGAAAAAAAAATCAGCACTGCCTGGAATTAATTTGTTGTAAGATGTGGCCTTCGAAGACTTTGCTGTGATGTTGGAGGTTGGGATGTTAGTTTCTGCTCTGATGCCTTCTGAGTGTAAACAATGTTAAAGTGCATTTTCCTGTATCTCGATTGACATGAATAATTTGGTAGAAAAAAACACTTGTTCACATGTCATTAAGGCCGTGTCGTCTTTATTTTAAAACCTCTGGTTCTACATGTGGCATATTGAACATGTATTTAAAGCATCTGTTTACAAAATATCTGTGACACTTTGACACTTTGAGACTTTCTTCGCTGCGTTTCACTGTTTTATTTGACCAACTGAGGCAGAAAACTGGAATCACTACAGGAGATGGTCAGATGAGAGTCAATGTTTACTTTGTCGCAAAATAAAGCAGAAGAAAAATCACAGATTTGACACAAAAATATTTTATTTAGCAGCTGAACAGCCTGCCGTTTTAATTTTTTTTAATTACAGTGTGTTTCAAAACTATGCATGTCTCTTGAGCTTTATCCACATTTTGTCAAATTAGATCCACAAATAAATGTATTTATTGGAATTTTATCTACAAGAATAAAATGCATTGTATAATATAGTGACATGTTTACAAAGGAAATTCAGAAGATCCTTTTGCATTTGCATCGATGGTCATGGTTCCTGTCAGTCAGACGCAGCAGCTTGTTGGATCTGCAAAGACTTTTCCAACTGCAGATTTCTACATTTAATCTGCAGCAGTAAACTTGTTCAGGTATTTGTTGCAGAAATGCAAATTACAGGCTGATGCATATTTTTCTTCCTTAATGTTCAGCTATGCTGTGTTTATTCCTCTTCTCAGTTGAACAAAATCGATTTGTATTTACAGTAATCTGCTGGTTTTAAGGAACGTTCTCCAGAGCCACAATGTTCAGCTGCTGAATGAAAACATTTTGTCACGCCTCTGATTACTCTAGCAGAAGTAATTCCCTTTTTTCCTTTGGATTCTCTGCTTCCGCCAAGCCAGTCTGCCTCAAGCTGTTAAACATTTGTCAGAAAAGTGGCTGGATTCATATTTTCTCCAAAGCAGGAACACTCCAGAAGCCCGCTTCAGAGCCTGCTGCACTCCAGCTGTTGAACTGCAGCGTTAGCCTGTATAAAACATGGAGGTTTTCATCTGGAGCCGAGTGTTTGAAAAAGGCGGCCCACCAGCTGGGTGTAGCAGATGGCCGCTCTGCCTTAGTCTGGTTCTGCTGGACGTCTCTTTTAGTTTAAAAGAAGTTCTCCTTTCCTCATCTGCTGCTCTGAGCATGCTCAGTGCCGTCTGTTGGCTTCTGCAGTCAGTTACATTACATCATATATTTGGATTGAACTGGTATTTGGTTAAACTGGTTCCAGTTTTTCAGAATAAGACATTTGATGTTGATTGGCATCTTGCTTATCTTCAGACATGACAACATATAGAACAACCAGTAAAAAATGAAATCTGAAAATAAAATCCATCCGTTGCAGACAGTTTTGTTCCACCTTTAAGCTTCTCTTTTAAATTCCTATTATATCAGAGAAACTGATTCCAGATCAGATGAAGCTTCTGCTGCTGATTTTTGATGTTAATAAGCTAAAAGAAAAAAATGAATCATAACCATTTGGATAATAATTTACCGTTTTGCTCACCCATTCTGACATTTTAACTAATAGAGATGGAGTATTTATTTTTATCACTTGTCAACATGTCATCGTCCATATATCTTAAATGATGACCTTAAATTATCTTAAATGACATGATTATTTAAAATGAATGCTGGAATAATTGCTGTTAATAATAATCTTGTATTTGACTTTGATTGAAAACAATATTCATAATAATTTACATCATAGGTATCATCACACCTATGAAAGACGGACTCAAGACATTTTTTAGTAAATAAGAGATAGTTTGACTCTAAACTCAACTATATAATATCTGTTACTTCGATGGCATGAGGAGACGCTGCCTCAGTACTGACTGCAGCTCCAAACCAACATCATGTGGAATTATTTCAGTAATGTTTTTTCCTCAGTAATATTCTGTTTGTCTCTTATTCTTTAAACAAAAACCGAGAATTTCCTGCGTTTTTCCCATTTTTATGCCGATATTGCTAACAGGTACAGAAAGCACAAAGACCTGACATCCAGGATGAAACAGGAAAACATCTATAAACCTGAAGTTTTCTACTGAGGGGTGAAAACGTTGAATAGTGAGAATGAATTGTTAAAATACCTGGAGGTCATTTAACAAGCTGTCAGTCAAGATGTAATGAAAACCAAAATCCACTTGAGGTTTTTTCTCCAGTTCACATTTGCACCAGTTTGGAATTCTGTAATACATTTTAATAACCATTTAAAGATGAATTTTGATATTAGGTTTGTCTGAAAATGGTTCAGTGTGATTCTGGAAATCTTTTCTTTGACCTGTTCACCAGCTGGACCTGCTCCTCCGTCTTCCTGGTGAATCCTTGACAAACAGAACTCACTTCCTGTGATTCCTCAGTGAGCGTTTTTGTTCCCGACTCCGGTGGCAGCTGGCCATGCATTTGATTTATCGAAAGGAGAAACTATGAAGCGTACTCTGTGACGGCCCAGAAGCTTTAAAATTTAAGATGTCATTGACCTGATGAATGGAGGGAGGAGAGCTGGGAGCTGCCCGCTGCAGTCATATGTCACTGTCCGAAGGGATGAGGGACGCTGCCTGTTGGCCAGCTTCACCAACACTCACTCAGTGACCTGCACTCAGATCCCCTCTGCTGTTTGTTAGAGCTCAAGTTATATGTACCGATATGTAGAGAAATTATTGGTTCTAGAGCCGACAGCATGAAAACAAAGGACTCGAGCTTTGAATGATTAAAGCACATTGCTTTTAACTGTTGTGTTGATAAAAACATAAGCATTTGTCATCATGAAATGCACATTTATTTTATTAACCTTAATTTCACCAGGAAAATATCAGTGAGATTAAAAATCCTGGCCAAGAATGGCAGCAGCAAACAGAGTCTGCAGAACATTCACAGCTAAACTGGAAAAGTGAACATAACTTTCTGCTTTTGGCTAAAATCAAAACATCAAAAGATTTTTTAATATTGTTTTATTTTTTAAATTTGACCTTTATTTTTGCAGGTTTAGACCTTAAAGCTCACTCACAGCAGAGACCTGTCTACATGCTTTACAATGAACATGAATGTAACTCTACATAATTTTATCTTATTTTTCATTAAATGTCTTTCAACATTTTAATTTGCATTAATCATAAATCAACATTTATTTTCAATATCTTACTATTGTTTGACAGCTTCATAAAAGAGCCTGGCTGTTGATTCCCATCAAAAATAAATCACTTAAACAGACAATACTTACTGAATCTGGGCTAATCAGAGGCTAAACGCTGCATCGATCGTTCAGAATGAATTCTAACGAATCTGGTCTCTGAAATCAGCTGAAACCAGCCGGGTTGATATCTGTCCTCAGCTCATCTGTCCTCCTGATTTAAAGGACTGTTCCATGTTACATTTCATCCTTTCTGCTTCAGGCTCAGATTATTTCCCAGTTTTTTTCTGGGAAATAACTTTTCTCTTTTTGCAGAGTGGATGTGTGAATTGCAAGGAGTCTGATTCAACTAAATGTGAATGTCCTCAAAAACCTTCAGCACTCAGAAGAGGAAACTGCAGTGGTGCAACATTTAAATGAGAAGTACACATGCAGGTGAAGATGGGATGCTGAGATATATATATATTTATAACTTGGTGTAGAAATCAGCAGCAAACCTTCATTTATTTAAATCACATTGAAACTGTTGAAGACGCTGAAGATAAAACTGCACTTTGTTCAGAAACATGATGTTAAAGTGCTGAGAAGCATCTTGTTTTAATGACTTTTCCTCTGTTAAATTACTGTTTAAATGAACACACCTGACTCCTGTCTCCATATGCTGGTTGCTGTCTCTCATGGTGCAGTAAGAAACGTTTACAAAAAATATGTTTGCTCCATATTTATTACAGTTAACGTGTAGTGACAGTACAGCATCAGAGAGATAATGTGTGAGAAAATGAAGCTCTTCCACCTCCTCCCTCAGCTTCTATTGCATTCTGCAAAACTGCAAAGCTCCTGGTCAAAAACAAACGGAGCCAGGAGGAACGTCTGTGCAGTCAATCACCCTCGTTTACATGCTGCTAAGTATGCAAATGGAAAGTTACAAGCATGTTGGCCACGCTTCCAAATATTGAATAACATTGACAGCCATCCATGAAGCAAAGCGTAAAACAATGTTTTTTCTTTTCTTACCAAGCTAAGTTTCTGACTTACACTCTACAGCAGGATCTGAAATGATCCACTTTGATTCCTTCGGGACAACTGGAATTTCTTATAAGACAAAAAGAGAAATCTTTTGAAACGTGCTCTGATTTTTTCTTCAAACTTGTGAGCTTGTTCATGTCAAATGTTTGTTGTTTTTCATAACAAGCCTCTCTTCTACATGAGATCTTGGATCTCACTGAGACGGCCTGTATAAATAAAGGTCTAGCATAGAAACGATGCTTTCCATTGAACGATCTTTACATTTTTATTTATGCTGTGATTAAAATCTATCAAATTGGAACATTGGCTGTACTTCACAAGAACCGGCTAGATGGATGCACAGAGGCGGTGAGAAATATGTGAGGTGCTCCGTCATCATCGATCAGTATAGTGCTAGGAAACACAAAGAGGTCTTTAATTGGTTGCCCGGGCGCCTGTAAATGTAATTAGTACATCGAAATTGGGCCACAGGCTACACCTGCACATCTGGTGAGCCATACATCATTTTTTGCATCCGTTGTCCTCTGCACTGGAACAGAATAAAGTGGTTTCGTAGCCAGTATTTGACGTGCCTATCAAATAAGATTCTTTGCTATGTAAGCTGAAAAAAATGAGCCTGTTGTTTGTACCGCAGGGAACAGGGATGCATATATTTGTCATAATCTGTTAGCTTGATTGGCCAGTTGTTAACGCTGAAAGCGATTCTGTTGTCATCTCCTTGGAGGATGCTTTATAGCCCCAGACTATCCTCCAGCCTGGAATTAACCAGCCACATCTCTGGCTCACTTGTGGCTGTTTTACATCAGCTGGCCTGATTAAAAGACCTGACAGATGTAGATGTATATGTTGACCCAACTAACATCCCTGTGTCTCTGATTTTCCTGCAGTTGTACAGCTCAGTCGACTTTGGAAGGAAATGGATGCTCATCCACGAACACGTCACCCCGAACAGATTCTACTGGTGAGTCATCTCTTCTCATGTCTCGGCTGCTGCATTCCTCGTCTCTAAAGTTGTTTGCTCAGGAATGCAGCAAGTGCTTTTGACTCAGAACAAGGCCTCTGACTGGCAGTGATGGTGGAGAAATCCTGCACATTTCTGTAGTTTGACGCAATGAGCCAGAGCTTTATATTCTTATATCTCCGTAAGTGGTACAGGAAAGTGTTCACCCCCATTCACTTTGTCCACATTCTGTTACTTCATAGATTTATTGTGTGTTTGAGTATTCTTCTGTCTCAAAGATCAAGGCACAGCACTCCATAATAACCAGGCAAAATAGCTTTTTGGAAAGATGTGCATCAGCTTTTATTAACAAAAAAATTAAAATATGTACCTTAATATTTTTCTTAAAGCCTCTTTGGCACCAATCACAGCGCGTCTTTTTGGCACAGAAGTTTTAAAGCATTTTCTTCCATTTTTTGCTCCAGATCCTGTCAGGGTCAGGCAGGATGGATGGGCAGTGTAGAAAACGCCACGTCTAGGTCTTAGTTTGCTTCAGGTCACCGACCTTCAGTGGACCCACAGAGCTTAGGTACAACACAGGTTGTACCTAAGCTCTGTTATTTTATCTATTATGAATAGATCAAATCCACAAATGCTTGAGACCTCCTTTATAAATGTGTCTAACTTCCCATTTGATCGTTCAAACGGCAAACAGGCCTTAATGTGCATTAATACACACAGAGGAGACAGTACTGCAGAAACTAGCATCTACTGTCTTCCTTTCTCTGTGTCAATCAGCGACAAGGAAGATTAATGACAGTCTTGGATTGGTTTCAGCCAATAGTGCGTCAAGTAGCATTGTGTCTAGATATTTTAGTTCACAAACTCTGTTTTCTTATAAATATTTTCGACATACGCTAAAGAAATATGTGGGGTACATTGTGTTTGAAGGCTATTCTTCACCCTCATCTGATGTCCGGAGCTGAGGAGGTTTTCTCTAAGAACCTCTCTAAGCTTCAGTGTTGTTGCTTTGCGTTTCTGAAGATTTCTGAAGATTAGAGTAAATTCCTTCCACTTCACTGCTTGGTTTTGCACCATCAACTAAGAGACCTTATATAGAGTAAAGCTATTTCATAAAAATAATGTTAAATAAGCCACGTGTCAACACACCTGAGTCACATAAAGAGGTGATTAACAGGACTCTGGAGAAGCTGTCTGCATGCTGAGGAGGTGATACAGCCGTTTGATTCAGGTGTTGGACCAGGGAGACATCTACAGGTTACAGAACGCCGACCCTTAAGGCCGGGATCAGAAGACTCTGATCTCAGGGATAAGAACCTTTATAGCAACATGCTACCGTTTACTATAATGTCCTTCATGCAGAAAAGCTACATGAAGGACATTTTAAATCTGACCTTGCTGACACTTTGGAATAAAAACCTGCACTGATGTTCATTTTAAAATAAATAATGTAACAAAATGTGGAAAAAAGTGAAGGGATGAAAATACATCCTAGTGACCCTGTAGATTCAGCTTCCAGTAGTATTTATATTCCTCTTAATAGGTTAATAAATGTCTAGAGTTTCTTTTAAGCTAAACCAGTGGAAGCAGGAGGAGTAATTTTCTTATGATGCAGACATACAGATTTGGAAGCAGGACCTATGACTAATAACAAATCAGGGATGCTCCTGTCGCTTCATATCCACTCAGCCTCCCTCTCACTCCCCCTGTGGTGCACCAACTCTGTCTGAAAGTGCACACTCATCACAAATGTTGGACTGAATGTCGCCCAGCTCATCACTCCTCCACCCCTCCCTCTCTGAGGTGACTGGCTGAGCCTGGGATTGCCTTGGGTTGTACTCTCTACTGCTCATAAATCTGGAGCTACATCCATGTCACTGCAGAGATCCTAAATGTGTGGAAAATACATCACTGGCTTTACCCTTTGCTGCCAAAACCATTTCAAGGACACTGGAGCAGTGGATGGGTCTGAAGCTCAGCCAGGCTGGACTCCAGTTGGCTGGATCTGCTCAGCTGCTCCATCGACCTCAGAGGGATTTTAAATATTGCCACAGTTGGAGACCAGAAGCTGCCATTCAGTCTAATCCACCAGATGCAGAAAGTGAAAACTCAAAACCCGTGTATGATTAGTCCTTTCAATCGTCAATAAAGAACTTTAAGTTTAGGCTCCAATTCAAACACTTTGGATGTGAGTTTGGAGCCAGTCTCCTCCACCAAACTGCCTCAAAGCTTCAAGCTGTTGATTTCAGGTCAAGTTAAAGAGGCAGTCCTCCCTGTCCATCATCCCCCCAGTTTGAACAATCCAACAGGCCCACAGCATGACGCTACCATCAGCAGCGTTCCCCTGCTGCTTCAGTGAGGCTGGAGTCCAGCAGCTTCCTCTTCATGGTAGTTTTACCTTTAGTGGTTCTTGAGTCTTTCTTCAACATCCAAACTAATTTTCCTTGATTTGAGGTGACAGTTTGGGTCAGATGAGTGAATTCTTAGCAAAGAACAACAATTCCAACCATATAACCAAAATTACTTAAAAACGATTAATTATCCCATTCTCTGGATGACTGTGACCCAAAAACAAGTGATACTTAAACCCAGCAGACAAATTGAATGAAAACATTCTTAAGTCATTTCCTGTAAACAAAGTGTTGATCTGCAGAAACGAACCCTTCTCGTAGGTTTTTGTACTTCTCTCCTCCTAAATGAATCTCTCTGCTGACATCTTGTTCTGTTGACTGGAAGTTTTGTCTTCTAGAGTGAATATGCATAACCACAAATCCCACACTACTAAATCAAGCAACAATAAATCAAGGCATAAAGAAATTAGTTAGCATAAAATGTTTATTTTTTCATAGAAAATCTGTAATTCAAATGAACAGGAATTCGTTTTTAGGGCTTAAATTAATTCTGCTCTGCTAAAGGAATTCAGGCCTCTGCCAGTTTCTGCTGCTTGTTTGCTCTCCATTCATTCTTTGGCAACAACTCTAAACTAATCTTTCTTTATAATTTTCATTTCCAATGTATTAATTCTTGTAATTAGGCATTCATGCATTTGTCCCTGTTTTCCCTGCCAGGTCTGTTTCTGGACTGGACAAAGAACCAGACCTGGTCCACATGGAGGCTCACACTCCAGATGGAAGTAAGTGACTTTCAGGTCTTTGTGAGAAAACACAATACAGTTTGTTCAGGAAATAATCAACCAGGAAAGAAGTTTGGGTCCAGAATTAAGCCCTAGACGTCAGCCTTAATGAATCTTGCTTCTCCTTCTTTCCATTTTACTCGGTGAATTTCAGCTCCTTAACTCTGAATGGCAGCGCCATTGAAATACAATAAGTGCTAAAGTTTTTACACCAAACTCAGAGATTCAAGCTTTCTGTCTGATTGACAGGATGCTTGTTTGTCATATCTGTGCAACGAGAATAACTAGGTGCTGCAAAGAGAAGCAAATTAACCGAGGAAATGTCAGGCTGCGTGGATGGGAGGAGAACAAACAGTAAAACACAAAAACTGTTTTTGATCTGATTGAGAACGGTGGAGTATGGAGATGCTTTCAGCTTATCTTGAACAGGTGATGCGTTGCTGTGACTCTGTTTGTTAATATGCATGAGAGGAATAACAACTTTAACGGCTCTTCCTGTGTGTGTGGCTGACAGATGTGCAGTATGTCACATGCAGAGCTCAGATCTGCTCCGAAGCCAACCGGAATTATCCATTCCCGGGATACATCGACATCAGCTCTCTGGTGGTTCAAGATGACTACATTTTCATACAGGTAGGCCTCCAATCTGTCTCCCCATCATACAACTCAATGTAGCCAAGCTTAGTTCCCCTTCACATATGCTCACTCTTTGAACTTTTACCTATTTCACGTTACAACCAGAAACGTCATTATTACGTTATTGGAACTTTGTGTGATAGACAACACAAAGTAGAGGGTGCCATTGATTTATCTCAAACTCCCTTTACTCTTTTTCTTTTACTATTATAGCAGTGAATCTTTTACGATGCGTCTCCACCAGATTTGTACATATTGAGACTGAAATTTTTACCCTTTCTTCTTTTCTAAAGAGCTCATGCTCAGTCAAATTGAAGAGGGATCATCTATGGACATACATTTCCAGGTCTTACCTCAGACTCTTAGGTCTGGACTGGCAAAGCTTACGTTGGGTAGCTGGACAGGAGGCTCTAGCTGGTAGTTCTTGGGTCCAGGAGCAGCAGCGAACCTTCGTTCTGACCATGGAACAGTGGACCGGGTCTTTACCCTGGTGATGTTCAACAAAGTCACAGGTGTTTGCTTCTCTGGCCTACATTAGGCATTCGTTGGATGTGATGTGGGACTATGGAGTGTTTTAAGGAGAATCCAATCCTAGTCATTTAAAATCCACAGGTGTGTCAACAGGTTGAGCCTGTTCCCAGTGTGCGTTGGACTCTACCAGGCCTCTACAAACCAAACCTGTTTCTGGACCGGATCTGAAGGTGATGGAGAGGAGGACATCTGGTTGGAATATTGTTTCATCTTAGTTTTTTTGCAGATGATGTGGTTCTGTTGGTTTCCTCCAGCGGTGACCTCCAGCGCTCACTGCTTGGTTTGAAGCCAGAAGTCTTGGATCATGGTTTATAGTTCAGACGTGATGGGAGAATGAAGCAGGTGGATTGGAGCTTTGCCCGCAGCTATGCCAGCACTGCTGTGCTCTGTTGTGGTGAAGAAAGAGCTGAGCCAAACAGCAAAGTTCTTGATTTAATGTTCTGTCTACATCCAGTCCTGACCTTTGGTCATGACATCGATCTGGTTCTGTTGGTCATGATTCATGGTAGGAGTGGATGAAATGAGCTTTCTCCAGAGACTTCTAGGGGTGAGGAGCTCTGCCATCCAGAGGATGCCTCCATGGCGCCTCCCCTTGATGCTGATGCGGTCCCACTGAGGGGAGAGCCTGGGAGACGCTCACATCCTGTCTGGCCTGGGAATGCTTTGGGATTCCCCAGAGTTGGTCGGGACAGGAATGTCTGTGGTTCCTCCTGGACTTGTTTCCTCCCTGTCTTGATGATGGATAAACAGAAGACGATGGATGGAATGGATAGACTTTGACTGGGCCATAAAACTTGAATATGTTTTGATCTAAAACAGCTGTGTCCAAGTTGAGCTCTGAGAGCTACGATCCTGCAACTTTTAGAGTATCTGTTCTCCAACTCTTCAGTTAAATGAATGCCTCATTACCATTATTAAAGGTTTAAGTACCATAAATACAAGCCTCCCTCCATCTACTGTACATAAAATATCACTCATACTGTGTGGTGAAAAGGAAATAACCCACTTACCTCCAACTCTTTGTCCTCTCTCACTTCTTCCTGGCACAACCGGCTGTTTAAAATCAATAAAGAACTCATCGACTCAGAAGCTGCTGTTCTCTCATTTAAAGACACGGTGGTTCTTCCTCTGTAGTCTGAAGTTCTAACGAGGCTGGACAAATTAGTCTGCTGATTTGCTGGTTCAGGTCTAAACTTAAGCGAGGAAATTAATAAAGAAACGCTGTAACAATATAACAGTTACTTTTTAATGCAAGACTTTAAAATTGTCTTTTTATTTTATGTCTCCAATTTCCTTTTTTTTTGCTCCTTTACACACATTGGACTCCAGGCTGCACACTGGAAACCCTGCAGATCCATGGAGGGGCCATAAAAAGAGCAGCTGCTCAACAATTTAAAGGAGCCCTTCAGAATAAAATCTAAAAGTTTATTCCAAAACCATGACAGCCAACAAAGAAGCTAAGTGGGAACACGTTGCCCTATGTTAAACTGCATCATGTCGCTGCGACTCGGCCAGAACAAACAAAGTGGAGATAAAATTTCCTCTTGTGCTTCGGCTCATTGTCTTCTTGTTTAACCTTCATCTTTTCATTTTCTCTGTCGCTTCATGCACTCTGCAACTGCAAACAAGGTGCAATCTTTAATACCAAGTAAATATTTTAACAATGCAGTGGATCCCCTTTTTTCTATAGAGCTTGTCTAAATTATTGGAAAGGAGAAGCAGGTTTGCAAGCTGAAATAATTTGGTGCAATGCAAAGTTATTTCATTAATAACTTAGCATGATGTTGGACTGACTGGTACTGCAAACCAGTACCAGTCAGAAAAAGGAGGAGAAAAAGTGAAAAATGTAGATGTTAGCATGTGCTATATATTGCTGTATTTGGTGTGTATCTGTTAAAATACACACCTATGACTGTTTTTAGTGGGGGTCTCGTATTCACTGAAGGCTGTGTTCCCTAATCTCCATGAATGCTCAGTTCACTGTAATAACCAACAATTCTGTAATTTAACTTCACAACACAGAAGCCCTAAACCATTAACCTGGAAAAAAACATACAATGTCGTGTAGAAATTCAAGGATACAGTTCGGTTACCTGGACCTTTGCCCCTTCACCCTCAACCCCCAGCCTTCTGCCCCCCAGCACTTTAGAGAAAGAAATTAAGCTGTTCCTTAAAGATCCTTCAGTCATGTCTGACCTGGCCTGAGTCTTTCATGCCAACTCTCAGGCATCTGATGAACTCTCAGTCCAATTGCCTCCACGTTTTAACATGCATGCATCACAGACAAAAGGTCCTACAAGGGATTGGCAGGGTGGGAGAAAATCAATCATACCAATTCCTCTTAAAGTTCAAACTGCTGCTGGTTATCTGGCCATCGATCTGCGACTCCCTCACTCGATTGCATGTGGGAATGTTCTGCAGTGCTCACAGCTCGGCTGCTGAATTGCCTCTCAAAGCTTGTTTTCTCTCCTCTGAGCCACACAGAGCACTTACAAGATCAGTAACAAAATCAGCCCCGTTGTGCAACATTGATGCTCACATCGTTTCTCTTCTGCAAGCTGTGAAATTGAAGGTTTTTCCTCTAATGAATTTTATGTCGTTATCGATCAGGAGGAAAATTGGGTTGTGAAACTGGCCAATCATTTTGCACGTTGTATCTCAATGTGTACAAATGGTCGTCCTTTGTTGCCCCAAGGCTAATGACAGTTCTCCAACACAAACCTCCCCAGACAGACTCCTAACAGCTTGTATGTTTGAAAAAGGTCTGCAACATGAAGGATGACTTTCCCCTCCCTCAAACTGCAGATGAGGCTTGGTTAGGCAACTTAAAGATTTCTCCTGACAAAGAATAATGAGACTATTGATTGTCCTGTGAGATATTTACCAAAGTCCACTTTGAAACCTCCAAGTTCACTGACACCTGGGGAGGAGTTTATTTCTGACCTGACGTCAGGTGATACTGATGAATCCTCTCTGGATCCCCACCTTGACAAACTGCTCAGAAAGACAAACAGCTGCAGACTGAAACCCATCACTCTGACTGATTGAAAATGAGGAAATGACCAGCACTACAGTTAAACCTTTTTTACAAGTATAGATATTCATTTTATAGACTTGCAAGAAGATTTTTTAAAAGAATCAGATTATTCCTGCAAAAGGACAAAACCTGAAGCAGAACCAAAGTTTATAACTGGCTGCATTCAGATGATAAAAATGATTACATTACAGGCAACGTAAGCAAAACAAAAACCAGGATAACATTAAGTCATTTTAATAAGTGTAAAAGTCATCTGTAGATGAGGATCAGACAGCTGAGGTGCTCCAGAACCCCACCTCCCTGCCCACGGACTGCGTTTCTTGTTCTGGTTCCCGAGTAAAAACCCGCCTGGCACCAAGCTCTCACCAGCAGGCCCCTCCTCCAGGTCTGGCTCCTAACAGGGACCCCAGTGACACGTTCAGGCGACTGTTTCCATAGATGTTTCTCATCATTAGCTTCTATAAGCTGCATTGGTGTGACCAATGATTTAAAGCCGCTGATAACCTGACAACTCAAACTCCTCTGACACAATAAGCTGGAAGCCCATGGAGATCTGGCTCAGGTGATGCCTGTTCATGGTGTTTTTATAGCGGTAAACCAAGATCTACACCAAGAATTAGAACCCAAGAAAAAGGTTTTTACAACAAAATTCAATTTTACTGTAAATTCTATACTAGAATGAAAGATAATTTGTTGTCTTCATTGTCTCAAAGGTTCCCACCTCTGGACGAGCGACTTATTACGTCTCCTACAAGAGAGAAGCTTTCATACAAATCAAACTGCCAAAATACTCCCTGCCTAAGGTACGCTGCAGCATATTCACGTGTTGGAGACTCATTGGAAGTTTTTCATTTCAAATGTCAGAACAAAGCAATCATGCAGTTAATTAAGTTTGTCTGTAAACCTCAAGATTGAATGTTTACACTCTGAAGGTTAGGACTGATGTAAAATGCATGTTTCAGTTTTTTTTCTTTTTTTATTAAAATCAGTTTTCTGTCCTTCCAGAAGTCCTTGTGACTCTCACTGTAGGAGTTACTGTCCAGTACGTCCACAGACATTTACATTCATACCACAGCGCTGATCTCATGACCAATCCCACAGGGTCAAGATGGACTAATCTGTCATGTCTGTGCCTCCAGTCATAACTTCTCTTAATCTCTCCTGCTGCTTCCTGAAAGGATTTACACATCGTCAGTACTGACGGGAAGCAGGTCTTTGCAGCAGTGCAGGAGTGGAACCAGAACGACACCTACAATCTCTACCTGTCTGACACCAGAGGGATCTTCTTCACCTTGGCCATGGAAAATGTCAAGACAACCAGGGGCATCGCTGGGAACCAGATGCTGGACCTGTATGAGGTACCAGTGTTTGAATTATTCATGAATGAAGTTTATGGGGTTTTGGTCTCTCTGAATGTGACATCAAGCTAAAAGAGGGTCTTTAATTGTTGATCTGTGCATTAAATTTTTGATTGGGTGAGATTGGCAGAGAGAACTGTGCTTAAAGATTGTCATGTAAATCAAATCCCATTGTTGAATTCAATACTCTCCAAAACTGTAAAAAGCAGCAGTTGAGATGCTCCTTTTTCAGTGAGTTTTTGTTCATTGTATTTTTTATTAAAAGCAACAAGTTAATATCCCCACTGGGCCACAGGACGAATCCTTTAATGCATAAATGGAGATAATCTTGTAATCCCATAATTTCCTATTGGAATCCTCTGTCAAAACAACTTCACAACATATTTTTGCAAATGTTCAAATTTTGTTTTGTTCAGTTGTTGGAATAAAAGTTGTTGTCAGGTGAGTTTAAATGTACCACAGAAAACCCAAATCACCAGGAAACAGTGGTTACCTGGTGGTCTGGCAACCAAATCAGTCCTAACCTGACCTGCAGACCAAACTGTGGAAAACTGGAGAAATGTTCTCAGCTACTTAGATTATTTTTGATGGTTTTCCTTTTTTGCTACATGGAGCCATTCAGAGTTAACTGATCAGGTGTAACATCATAACCGTCATGGACTCGCTGACTGGTCTGCAGCTTGTCAGCCAACACACGTGATGCAGTGCCTTCAGCAGAGGTTCAGTAACTAGCTCTCTGCCGTTCCTTCCTTTTGAAACAAACCGAACGGCAGATTGAGAACACCGACTCCAATCTGCACCCCGCACATTTTTCTGCTTGAATTCATCAACTTTAAGGACACAATATGGGACCTCAGTTAAAGCTAAAAATAAAAATAACACCTGTTATTCACTGTAAGTTTGTAAAATGTTACGACCGATCAGTTTGTCTTCATAGAGTAAAAGACAGTTTTCTCTTTGACCTGCTATAACTTTAGCTTTTCAGGTATTTGGTTAATGTTTGGGATTAAAAGGTCCAGGATACAAAAGTAATGGTATTTTCATTAAAAACAACATTTTCTATGTGTGTAAAGTTTTTCTTTAGCAAAATGGGTTACAAACTATGAGCAGAAAACAAGAACATGGCGGCCCCAAACAGAATTACTGAATGTTTTGTGATTATTTGTAATGAAGGTGCAGACAGAGCTCTGGAAGCCAGGATGAAGTGTGACATCCACAGATTTACCTTAGAGTTTGTTTTAGTTGACTTGTTGAATGTGGACAGGTTTGCATAACGGGCTGCACTCGTCCATCTTCCTGACAGCAGACACACACAGCATAGAGAATGTGGCTCAGTGCTGTGAAGCTGCAGACTGGACCTTGTTAGCTCGCTGCCTTCATACTGTATGTGTTTGCATTCATAGCAGGAGAGTTCACTTCCATCCCTTTGCGCTCCTCTGTGAACCCAGTTTATCACTCCAACACTGGCAGGTGTGATGGAGGGAATGGAGGAAGGAAGTGAGATATTGGGCAGCTGCAGTGGCAGCGGGGCGGTAATTAACAATGCCATTACTTCTCCTGCCCAGGCTGTGGATATGTGCGCTGATTGTGAGTGCAGCTCCCCTTTCCATGCGACACCGTTTCACTTCTGCGGTGGGAGACGGCGCTCAATGCAGCTTTAAGTAGATGCATGCAAATAGCTGAGAACCGTCTGGAAGCACCTGTGCTGTTATACAAGCCGGTAGAATAAATAAATCAGTTGGAAGAAGCATGAAAGAGGAATAAAAGTGGCCGGGGGAAGGCCCCGCCCACCGAGCCCAACAGCTTTGGATGAATTGTACCGTACGTTATACGCTGACACCTGGTGGGTTTGGAATAAACCTGCTGGAACATCTTTCAGCCCATTTTCCCACCGTCAGCTCTAATAACGTGTGTGTGCAGAGCCTGTTGGAAAACCAGCCATTCTTCTGAAAGTCATTTTCTGTCTTTGTGTCACAATTTCTCCCAGACTGCCGGACCTCTTTAGGAGGCCAGCTGCCGTCCTGGCTTTTATTTCCAGTGGATGAAATGAACAGAATCCCATCGATCGCCTCGTACCCCCACAACCTCTGAAGAAAAACTGTGGCCCATTAGCTACACTTCACATATCAGTCAGTCAAGACTACATTTATGGAGCTCCCTTCGTTCACAGTGAGGGCAACACAAAGTGCTTCTTTTGTATGATAAAAATAACAAACAGAAAAAAAGTAATGAGGTAAACCAGACGGAGCATAAAAAT
The DNA here is from genome assembly GCF_000485575.1 of Poecilia formosa. Lineage (NCBI taxonomy): Eukaryota > Metazoa > Chordata > Actinopteri > Cyprinodontiformes > Poeciliidae > Poecilia > Poecilia formosa. Next base: position 439,392 of record NW_006800056.1, on the reverse strand, counting down.
GTGCAGAAATTTGTCGTCAAGAGGAGAAGTTTGTTTGAAGGACTGAGGAAATTGAACTGTGCAGTAAAACAAAATGCTGCCTGTCGGCCATCTGCAGTCCATGTAGCTGAAAATGTGGCAGGCCAGCACAATTAGTTGATTTTTATAACAAATGATATAAAAGTCTACTAAACATCTTGTAAATTGTTCTGCTCAGGCAGCAGCATGGTGCAGCAGCTCTGCTTTTTATTTTCTAGACTTTTTATTCCTTTTTTTGAGCTGTTGCATGTTTGGACAATTATTCTCTGATTCTGGATGCTGCACAGCTGGAAGGATTTTTGCTCTTTATTTTTCTCTTTTGCTTTTGGACAGTTATGATGTGTAACCACGGCAACAAGATTTTATTTTTATAATTGTGAGCACCTGATTAGCATCTCAAAAGCTCAAATGACTCCTGAACTATGACCCTGACTCCCAAAGAGAGGAAGAGGAAGTTCAGTCTATCTCTTCCATCCATCCTGATTTTCAAGGATCGTATTGTTTACTCAAACATTTCCCTTCCCGGGTTTCTAACCGTACAGCCACACAAATTTAAAGAGGAATTGCAAAAGCAAAGGAGGTGGGTTAGCAGTTCTTTCAACAACTGATAGTGTCATTCAAGACAAAGTACTGTGGAATATTGTCTCTGCTGCCTGGACATTAAGTTGTTTGCATGTCGTGATGTAGAAAATGTACAACACAAAGTTTCCATAAGTCCATAAACACGGTTTTGCTTTCTTTTCCATTTCACAGAAAATCAAACTATCAGCATCCAGTGAATTTTTGTTAAGATTAGAGTAGTTTACTCATTTCATTTAAATAGTGTGTTCATTTTCATGCAGATAAAACTGAATCGTTACACAATAAAGCTTGTTTTTTGTGGCCCATAAGTGCTTTTACTTTGTCAACCCAGATGGTAAGTTGTTTGGACTGCAGGATGAGACAGAAATGGGCTTCACTGTATTTGCAGCCTTGCTGCGTCTCCAGTTCTGATCTTATCCTAAACAGAGATGCTGCCTGTGATGAATGGATCAGTTAAACAAGGCAGAACGTTTTCATGCAGCCAGGACTCGTGTCGTTGGTAAGAGAGCTCCATCTTGTGCTTCCTCACAAAGACACTCGCTGATTTTCTCCCACAGAAGAAAACGTTAAAGTTTTCTAACCCCACGCTGAAAACTGCACAATTACCTCCTCAATTAGTGGAATGATTTTATTGTTAGTCAGACTTCATAGGAGCAGTTTGTGTAATGACAGGCCGTTTGTTGGAGAACTGCTGTCATTTTTCTATGCGAACTCATTAAACTTCCTGCTTTAGCAGGAGGCTCCTGGTTGTCAGGGATTCGGTGCATCAGCAGTCATTTATCTTTTCACTCTCTGCTTTTGACTTTGCCATTACCAGCCCCAGGTGATCAATCGAAGACACGGGTAACATGTTGTCTGTGTAAATAATGACATGCTGATCCTGGCCCTGTTCAGCTCCTCCTGTCTGCGAAGTTAAACTCATGAAGGCATTAAAACTTTAAATGAGTCATAAAATATATAACTTAGTTGTCTCACTTTAGATAATCGGTGATCCCCTGCTGTTCACCAACGACTCTGTGCCTCTAATGAAATGCATTCTCATAAGATCAGTGGCAGCGTTGTGATCTGCAGACGATACAGTGAACGCATTTATTGAATTCAGTGAGAAGCTGCTCTCCAATGCAGCAACAACAGGAAGATAAATGAGGAGGCTGTCAGGCCGTTTTAAAGCAAAAGGAGAAACCCAGACAGGCTCTGTCCCTCTGAATATCAACTGCTGCTGATCGCATTATGAAAACTGTAGATAACTGTTATTGGGAAAGAACGCTGGAAGTGATTTGGCTTTTACCACTTATCTACAGCGCTTTTGTGTTAGTTTGAAATTCAGTTCAGTTCAAAAGTATAGTATCTATCCCAAAGGGAAATTAAATGTCTAACCTTTAGTTTCCAAGTGTCTTTACACGGTTGGTATGGATGGCAATGCTGTGAGCAGGAAGGATCTCCAGAAGCAGTCAGTGTTACATCTGATCTGAAGATCCCTCTGACTGAAGACTGTTGCTCTATGACAGTCTGCAGAGGTGATTTTCCACAGAACCACGTCCTGCATGACGGTCAGACATGACCATATCACTCCCATCCTCCACTCTTGTACTGTGTAAGTACTGAGATCAGAACATGTACATTCATATTAAAATATTACATCATCAGGAGCACCTAAATATAAAGTAATGTTGAAATTCTTTTGTATTTTAAGGACCAAAATGAAAATAATTTATATAAATAACTTAATGAGGCAAAATGTGTTCGTTTTTTTTTATCAGTGTATTTTCATATAAAACTTATGAAACTTGAAAAAACTGCAGGTGTGTATCTGTGCCTGTTGAATTTTGATTAAATCCATCCGTTTCTTCACTCAGTGAAGTTACTCACATCCAGGAATTTTACTCAACTATTAGGAGCGATACTGCATAATAAAATTACTCAAGCTGTAAAAGTACAGCATAGTAAAACTATTCCTAAAAGTATTATTTTTCCAAAAAGTTACTCAAATAAATGTAATTGAGTAAATGCTGCTAATTACTTAGCTACTCTGCTGCTGTGTGTGGAGTTTGGTGTTAATCTGTCACCTGGAGGCCACATGAAGGATTGGATGAATAAATTGATACATAAAGGCTTATAGGTTGGTAAGAAGGTGATCCAGAACCATTTATTATTCTACAATCAGGAAAACCAAACAGAAAAACTGCCATTAGTTTTTATTTCTGACTGATGCTTTGCATTGCAGCAGACGTTATTAAAAACCACCTGGTAGAGTTCATCTTTGCTTTCATGCTGCAGCTTCGTTTTTGTTCTGTCTGCACGCACATACACTCGCGCTTCAGAGTAATCTGTGGAGCCGAAACTTCTGCTGGCATCCTTCGCTGTGTTGCACAAAAAGTCATGTAGGTGTAAATGATGGATGGAGGGAGAGCCATGCTAGTGGACGTGCATGATCCTCAAGTGTGTGTGTGAGAAGGAGAGAAAGAGCGAGTAGGTGGAGGCAATAAATAATAACTGCAGCGATTGACATGTCTGGTTGGATCAGGATGGGGGGACCCTCATTAGCTGCATCCATCTTGAGCGCCATGTATCTCTGACAATGTCAAATGTGCAGCCTATTAGTGCCACTTATAAAGATGTGCCCCTGCAGGGAGGGAAGCACATCCAAGAGGAGCCCCTCACTATGGCAACCACTCGGAGGGGCCGCGTCCTTTCCATCACATAACTCACTTTGCTTTGCTTCGTCTATTACCTGAAACAGAGACTTTGATGATGGAGGTGACTGCTTGGGATGTTTCCGTCTGTTTATGGTGTCGGAACATAAAGTCGTCTAACTGTGTTGGTCTGGCAGCTTTTCAGGAGAGAAAACTCCTTGAGCTGGAGGGTTCAGATGGCCTTCTGAAGGTCTGAGTTTTATTCTTGTGATTCAGTCTTCCTGAGGGAAAACAGACGAGATGTCTGTTATCCTGCCTGTATTGTTGAGACACATAAGGATATAATTACAGATAGCACTTAGAGCTACCTGCAACCGTCTCTGCAGACAATTGTCGACAACAGAAGGAGACGATAAGCATTCCATTTGCATTTAGCCGGAGCGGTGAAGATTGCTGCCGCAGCACCGAATGCCTTCTAAGATGGGAGTGCTGGAGCCTCTCCCTCATCACAGGCAACCTCTCTGTCAGGGGATTGTTGTGAGCCTTAGATGTAAAAACGTAATTTCTGTTTTGCATTTGAAACGTGAAAAAGAATGAAGTGTTTTGTGTCTGTGTCCATTAGGTGGCTGGAATCAAAGGAATGCTAATCGCAAACAAGAAGCAGGACAACCAGGTGAAGACCTACATCACCTACAACAAAGGCCGGGACTGGAGGCTCCTTCAGGCGCCGACTGCAGACCTGGATGGAAACAACATCCACTGCATCCTGGTAAAACACCGGGCCGGATATTTCCTGGAGCTCAAACCATCATTCTGCTCATATTCACACTGATGTGGAGAGGATATGCCAGGTGGACCACTGCCAGGCATAATTAGAAATAATGATTTATAGTTTACAGCTTCACTTCATTGTAAGGCATTCAAATAATAAGCCATTAGTTGTAATTAAGTTACAACTAGGCTGATTTTTATTCAATCTCACAATGTGTTTGGCATCAGAATGGAGTTCATATGTGTTTGTACACATTTAGTGCTGAAGGGCTCACCTGAGGGGAACCGGCTGTGGGAGCAACCTGCAGCAATCTGCCGTAAACTGGAAAACAGAGCAGAGCTTTGTTTCACAACAACTTATCGTAGAAAATGTTCTGCAAACTCACTGCACTTCTCATTTTATTTTCAGTCTCACAAACATTCTGTAATAATCTATCTGTACAAAAAGTAACAAATCATTTTGTTACTTTCTTTTCTTTATGGTAACAATCGTTTTGTGCCAGAGTGAAGCAGCCACCCTGGCTGACTGGAAACACATTCTGGTAAGGACTGGGATCCTGTCCCACAGCACCAAGCTGGTGGCCATGATGAAGAGGAGGAGCCAGGCTGTGGTGGCTGTGTGGAGGCTATGTGCATAAAGTTTACCAAAACACAGACAACAACCTGAACGAACATGAACATTTCACAGAATTTCATGATGAAACAGAAAACCTTCAGAACCGAAGCAGAACCTGGGCAGAGAGAAGTGGAAGACGGTGAAAACCAGAGAGCTTAAATCATTCAGGTATCTGGCCAAGGAGCCAAGGAGCCAGATACCTGAATGAGGTAAAACCAGTAGAACATAAATGAATAAGAAGGAAACGATCAGAACACAAAACGTAATTCCACGTAATGCCGTTGTGACCGAGCACCGGGCGGACATGGGGACGTCTCTGTGATGCTTGAAGATCCTCATTCGATTTGAAACGGTGCGTAAAAATCTGATGCAACATCAGGAGGTTCCAGAGTTCAGCTGGTCCAGCGTATTCCATTAACTCCCTCTGTGGTTCAAACGTAATGCGCTGGCCCACACCTGACCCTGACGGGCTGGATTTAAAACCCTGCTGGACCTCTGTCACAGCTGGGAATGGAGCCTCTTAGGGACGTGTACAGAGCAGTTTGCTGGGTGACCAGGTCCAGAATGAGGTTGGCTTGGGAATACAGCAGAGCCACCTTCATTGTGAAAGCAATCCATCATCAGAAGTTGAGAGACGAAAGTTGTTTGAGGGCAAACCCTTCTGGGTCACTCCATAAGCCCTTGGTGAGACGAATGGAGGGCAGGAGGCCGGTGACCTCACCCTCCTGTGTGAGAACGACCCTGACCGCCAGCCGGAGGCAGCAGCTGATGCTTCTGCAGATCCTGTTAAGGAATTAAACTCTAAACTTCCCCTGATGTCGGATGATGATACGCTTGCTGCTCCATGCGGGTTTTCAGTGACCCGTTCACCATCTCATCTGGACAGTCGGTGTGTGAAAAGGACAGGATTGTTTCTCTGAACGGTCAGGAAAGGCAGGACAGGACTGGGTGTTAAACAGGTGGATGATGTAAAGCTTTGTGATGTTTTAGATTCTGGATGCAGAATATTTCTGGTTACCAACAAGAAGGCAGTAAAGGCAAAGTGTTTAGGTGGACATTAAAAGTTGTATGACAGTCAGACGTCATCATAGATTGAGGCAGATAGATTTACAGTATGCAAACATGAACAGAACCCGGTCAGTTCCTCCTGGAGGCTTTCATCATTTCAGTGATGGAGAATCAGAATCTCGAGCCAAAGATTGATTTTCAACTTGCTCTCCACTTTCTGAGCAGAACAGGAACTTACTGAAAGTTGATTGAATGAAAACTTTTAATCTTGGTTATTATAAAAAAAACTTGCAGATATATTTTGTATCTATGGATTCTTCTGATTCATGCCTTCCTTTGAAGCATGTTATCTAACCTTTGATATTCAATATAAATGATGGATACAGGTCTTATTGTTCTGCAGCCACCTGGGCAGTCAGTCGGTCGGCCAGCCTAGTTTACTAATGTCGTCTAGAGTCACGTTACCAACCTGGTTAATAATCGACCCTGCAGACCTACTGCATGTTCTCACCACTGAAACAGAAAAGTCCTGTTGATTTTACACCGACTGATTGGATGAGGTTTGTCTACAGTGGGTCATCAACAGGACAACGGTCCTAAATACAGCAGCAACTCTGCAACAGAACGAACGGAATAAAGTCTGTGTTTTAGTGGCCTAGTCAAAGTTTGAGGTCAATCAAAGATATAGATCTTCCATTTGGTTCAGAGTCCTTCAGACCTGAACATCTGCTGGATGAGAGATCTACCTGTCGTTTCTCTAAGGCAGCGGCTTGCAGCAGAAGCTACCGTCAGATTCTGGTATTCAGGATGTTGATCTACCTCATGACCGCAGTTTGTGGCTAAAACCAAGACAGAGCGGTTAATTACGATGTTTTAGTTCAGTCCAGCTCTCTGCTCACCACAACAGACGGGAACAACATCCTCATTACCGCAGACAAAGCCCCGATCCATTCATCCATCTTCTGCTCCATCCAGCCATTACTCTTGAGCAAGACTAAGCAAGACATGAAGATCCTTGAAGCAATGACTAATCCTGACCTGACAAAGAGAAAGTATTTCACCTTTTTCCAGAGGAGAACCATGGCCTCAGACTTTCTTTCTAAAAAAGGAACCCGTCTCATAAAGATAACCGGCAGACTGCAACACATCTTCCCTTCAGCTCAGCAGTGTTCCTTTTAGAAGACACTCGGCAGCAGCGGGGAAAACATCCGACTCCAGTCCCCGTCGGGCGGGCGTCTGCCTCGACCTGTTGGGGCGAGAGCCGACCGAGAGAGGCAACATGAGCAGATCAGAAAATGAGGTAGAATCGGTGCCAGAGTGACGGATCCAGATCGACTGCATGTGTTAACATTCTGTCCTCATTAGACAGCCTCCCCACTACTGAAGCTAACAGGCCGACTGTTGGGAGGAATCATGTTTTGAGACATTAGTAGGACTCCATGCTGCTTAAGAGGTGATTTCAGGCCCGGGCTGCGTGGCTTCCAGGTTCCCTGTGATTGCACATTCATGTGACATTTTAATTACTGCCATAGATTCCTTTTGATTGCCCTGTTCAGTCCCACTGCTTTGATGTCCTCACACCAGTGACATGCTGTCTGCTGCTAAGATGAAAGCAGACATTGTTTTTCTGCACTGTGAGCATTTGTAATTGTATTCTGTTGTGTGGATGCCTCTGAGGCATGCCTTCATACTTTAATGCAAATTTCTTCTCTCTTTGTATTAATGACAGATTAAAGGCAATTAGCAAAACTTGTTAAAGCGCAGTTTGTTCTCTTTGAAGACTAACAAATCTTTTTGCTGGTTTTGTTATTTTAATGCTTTCTAGATAAAAAAAAAAACGTCTGCGTTTTATTTATTTAAATAATTTGACGTGATATGGTAATTATGCACTCAGTGGCCTTTTTATTAGGCACAGTGTGCTAGTGTCAGGTTGGGCCTTCAGAACCGCCTTCATTCTTCAAAAGGGTCTTGGACAAATTGTTTTGGGATTTTGGTCAATAAACCAAAATGTATTGACCAAATAAATTTTGGTTTATTTATTTGGTCAATAAATGACTTTAGTATTTACTAAATACTAAAGGGACATTTAGTAAAGGGACATTTACTAAATGTCCCTTTACTAAATGTAGTAAAGGGACTTTACTACATTTAGGTCCCTAAATGTATTTAGTTCCCTGCTTGTTTAGTTAGTTTGTTAGGAATTTATTCATTTAATTAAAAACTAAAGAATTATACACAATAGAAAAGATATATAAATCCATAAAATGAAAGGCAGCAGAAAGAAGAAACAATCTTATAATATCTTCCCCTTTTATCCTAAAGACACATTCAGACAATGTGGATTTATAAAAAAAAACTAAACACAAACATCAACTGAAAAACAATCCGTATGGATTCACATTATTCTATTTCATATTTCTTCAAATTGTCATTTATTGATTCACATTGTGCTTTTTGAGCTCTGTCATTAAATGCATTTTTCCAATCTTCTTCAGCCATCTTGTTCCCTTCATCTCCAACTGCAAACGTCAGAGAACCCGTACGTGTCGGGAACGATCTCCACCAAGAGCTCTGCTCCGGGGATCATCGTTGCCACAGGTGAGACTTTAACTTGTTATCCTGACCATGTCTCAGTTTAATATCTACTTTTTCTTACACTGCAGCTTCTGGACTTCTGCCACAGTCATAGTGTTCAGGATCGTCTCCCTGATTGATGACATTTAAAGTCATATTGGATAATTCAGAACTTTGGTTTTGTGAGATAAAAAACAACAGTTAAGTAGGTGTTAAACATTCTTTTCATTAAGCAAACATTTCATTCAGTTCTATTCAAAATATTGTATCTGAAAGGGAAATGAAGTGTTGTAGCACATCATCCAGGTATCTTCTGGATGGTGATGCTTTGAACTTGAGCGTAGCAGTCAGTCCTCCTGCAGCTGCAGAGGCCTCTGACTGAAGAGTGTTGCTGTATGCTAACAGGCTCATTACTGTAATGACATGATGACAGTTTAAGTTCCTGGCAGTAGAGACAGACGACATCCCACAGTGACATGTCCTGGATGACACCATCAGTTGTTTTGAAGCTCTGCTAATCCAGTTCATTTGCTTTTGCCGCTGCTCTTTAAATCTCTGTCTGGTTGAATGGCTAGAAAGACGAACAGAGTCTTTCTAGCTGGAGTCGGGACACACATAGTTTGAACTTCGTCCCACTCTCTCTGCTCGTTGGTCCTGCTCTGCATCCATGATGTCTCCTCTTAACTGGGATTAAGCGTTGTAGTTTAGGTGTGATTTAAGATGCTAATCAGCTGCTGTTGGCTGTAAATCACCTCGTTGCCACAGTTACACGTCATAAAAACCATCCAAAAGAAAAGTAATAGCACACATTCGTCCGGCTGCACAGATCCAGAACCAAGCAGCAACAAAACTCTATACCAGCAACAAATCAGAAATGACATGGCAGAAATGCTCCACCATGCAGTTCTGCTAAAGAATTTCTATATTTAATCTTAATTTTATTGGTCTGATGTAATATTCTAAATGTTTTTAAAGAGAATCATGAATAACAGAACAAATCCTTAACGTCAGTCTGTGTGTAATAAATCTATAAAATGTGTTCCATCTAGAGAATACTGTAACAAAACCGTTTCTTCTGATTTATTTCATTTAATGGGTCTGTAAGATTATCAAGCTACATGATCACGAAGCAATTCTGTTCGTTTTCTGATTTGTCTGCAAAGGCAAAAGAAAAATGACGGTAAATAGATTTTTTAGCAGGACTTGCCTTTTTAAGGAGGGTGAGCACATTTCTGATTTAGTGTGTTTTTCTCTTATGTGTGTAAAAATGCTGACTAATCGTTCACCTCTGCTGCCTGGACGGCTCAGTGTGCGCTGACGCGTGTGTTCGTCTCGCTGGCCGAGACTTTGCTTTGGCACGGCAGCTCACTTTACCCGCTGCGCCTTTTAAGCCATCAGCTGGTGCAGAGATTATTTTACCAACATGACAAACAGCATCCAGATCAAACACATGTCTACGCACTGAGCCCCGGCCAAGACAGCGCAGCAGATCAACACAATAAAACCAGTTTGCCCACTTCAGGCGCACCAGAAACGGCACTGGAGGCTTGAATTGTAAGCCTGCAACGTTGCCACAAGGAGAGCAGGCTCCTCCGAATGCATTCCAGGGGGTTAGGAGAGATCCTGGGGAGTGTTTAAGAAATATTCAGCTTTCTTGGAACATAAATCCTAAACATCACCTGGTTTGTGCAGCATTTTATCTGTGATCCCATTGTGACTTGATTGTCATATTCTCATTTCCACTGCAGGAAATATTGGAGCAGAGCTGTCTTATAACAACGTTGGCATGTTCGTATCATCGGATGCAGGGAACAACTGGAGACCGGTGAGAAGAACCGTAACGTTTCCCCCAGCAGCTCACTGAGCTGGAAACCAGTATGAAACTGTGGCAGTTTGTAACTCTGCAGGAATCTGTAACCAAGTTCCCCTTTGAACATTACAGCATGGATTTAATGTCTAAAAGAAGAAAAACTAACTAATATTTTAACGATCGATTTAATAAGAAAAGCAAAACCTCCAGTAATATGATTTTTGGATGCAGATGTCTCATCAAACTACTTTTTACATTTTGTTCCTCAGACATGAAAACCCTGTTCATGTGTTAATACTGGTTCTACAAAACTTTTGTTTTCTTTAGAAGTAAAACGTCAAAAAGTGGAAACACATTTCTTTATATCAGAAATTCTAAGTTGTCTTTTTCCAGAAGTTAAATATCGAGTTGCAGCTGCAAACGGGTTTAATTTGTGGACTGAAGGAAAGAGGCTGTTTGGCTCATTTTTACCTGCTTGGCTTGTTTTTTATACATTGATGAGCAGGAAGGTAACATTAAGTGAAATTTCTTTTGTCAACTTCTACATGAACTGTAAAGTTGGTAGTTTTGATTATTTTTCAAATAATTTTAAAATGATCCTGATTGGTTCTTTTTAACAGGATCAAAGTAAATCCTGTTCTGATGCACTTTGGAAACGGTTTGTGAAGATTTATAAGAAATGTTTCCATATTTAAATCCATCTGCCTAATGTGTGTTAAAACACTGAAGACTGTTGTGGTATATCATTTTCTATCTTGTAACACTTAAAATAGATTTTTTTTACTTAACTAGTAAAGTCAAAGTTTTTCCTTGCAAATGTTTTTTTTTTTTTTTTTTTTTGCAAATGTTTTTTTTTTTTTTTTAATTTAGCAACTTTTTGACTTTGGTCAAATTAAACATTTTTTGGAGCCACACCAGCAAGATTACTCTTCCTAACAAAACAGTTTGTTTTGTAATTAGTTTAGATTTTCTAACTGAAGAACAATTTAACTTTTATATTTATGCTCAGAACATTTTCTTCAGTGGAACATTAAAAAATAAACTTGCAACATACTGACAAAAAAACTAGTTTTTTAAATAAATATGCCTTACATTATCAGTCCCATCATTTGTGGAAATGTTAAGAGTATGTTCTATTAAAATACTTGGTAAAAACTTCTAGTGTTTTTTAAATTACCTTCGTATTTTAAAAAATGTTTACAGGGATGATCAGTGCAAACAGTTCAGTTTTGACCTTTATGTCAAAGGCTGTGAATTCTTCTACAAATGTGATGTGTTTTGTTTTGTTTCCTATTTTTAACAAATGTGCGAAACATTTTAAAAAATCCACATTGTTGTGTTTGTGTGTAGAGTTTTGAGGAAAGAGATTAATTTCCTTAAATTTAATTCTGGCTGGAACATGCGGAACAAAATGTGGAAAAAGTGAAGTGCTGAGAAAACCTTCTTGGTGTAAATAAGTAAATTTATGATGTTTTTACCTTTTTATTCCTTCCTGTTTGTCTTTGCAGATTTTTGAAGAAGAGCACAATATCTGGTTTCTGGATAAAGGAGGCGCCCTCGTTGCGGTGAAGCAGCCGTCTGTGCCAACTAAACATCTCTGGTAACAAACTTTGTTGCACAAGGTTCTTTTCTTAAATTGCTTTCCTGCTGTTAATGGTCATCCCAATTTTAAATGAAGCTTTTTACAGTCCTAAGAAAGAGCATGCATGTTGCACTTGATTCATTTACGGTTGCACTTTGTGCACAGTCAGATGCGTAGGGTTCCAGCCAATCTAACTTGAAAGATGTGACTTTTTCCCCCCAAGCCAATTATCATTAGGAGTCAGACGTCTGACCCCCTCTTAGGGTTTTCATTAACACGATGCCTTCCTCTTGCCAAATCGAAAACATATGCCGTGCCTCAGTGCAGGCTAATCCAAGTGAGACCAGATCCGTTCTCCACTTGCTTTTGCACCAATTTTGAAATTAGTTTTAGAACCAGTGAAGTGTGGCCAGCTGGGTTTTTGTCTCCCTCCCAATTTAAGTGGGATGATGCAGGGAAAAACCTGAGTGTTATGAAAAGGCCTGTGTTTCCATGGAGTGGTATGTCTTTCACAGCCAGTGTGCAGTTTAACACTTCCTCTGGCTCAGTCCGACAACAGGTGCACATCAGTGCTTTGCTGTTGTCACTGCTTTTAGCCAAGTGACAGCAGGAGGCTTTCTGAGGCAACATGGGGGGATTTTCAGTTTTTTTTTTTCACTCCATGTCACACTCAGGTACTTCCAGTTGTTCTCACCTCAGCACCGATGTTGATAAGCTGTCAGAATCAATAAAGCCCAGGAGCCGATGATGAAAGTTGTCCAATTTTTTCGCTGTCTCATTCTCCCCATGCACTCTTGTGCTCAGACATGAAACACTTCTATTCCGGTTTTGTTTTCTCACCTCTGTGTCAACTTTTTACCCGGGACAAGACATGGTGTCATTTTCCTTTTTGACACCCCAAACTTTCTCTTTTCATGTTCTCTGAAGACGTTTTCTGCTTCTTTGCTTTGATACTCGGACTGACGTTCTCCTAAATATCCCTTTAATGTTCAGCCGTTTGATATTTACCCAAAGCTACAGTAGCTAATTGCACAGAGGCTCTGAGACGGCTCTGTTGAGACAAGCCAGTCATTCTGATCCCCACCTAAACCCTCCCCTATGACCAGAATTAAATAGGGAGCGTCTGTTTTCCGCGCCGCCGCTGATGCCGGGTTTGTGACGGGAATGCGATCTGACACAGGGTCAGCTTTGATGAAGGGAGGCAGTGGACCCAGCACAGCTTCTCCTCGGCGCTGCTGTTTGTGGACGGAGTGTTGGTGGAGGCCGGCGCAGACAACCAGATCATGACGTGAGTCCAGCAACACTCAAATCATCCAAATGTATTTTAAAACACATCATTGTTTTGTTCTAGGGTATTTTATGGACCGTTTAGATGTTGTGTTTGGCGGTCATCTAAAATATATTAAAAAAGAAAATGATTTTTCTGGAGGTAGTGGTTTTTATTTGCAGTAGTTAGACAGGAAAAGGGCAGAGAGAGAAAAGATGAAGACATGCAGCAAAGGTCACAAGGTCAGGAATCAAACGGCAGACTGCTGCATTGAGAGCTTTTATTTTTCATTGATATTTTTGTATTTCATATTTTATTTGATCTTGTTGAATCATTTTCACCAGGATTCTGTCACTGCTCTTAGTAAAGTGTGTTGGAGGTTTTTAAAAGTTGCTGAGTCTAGAAAGCAGCTGTCACTAAAGCATCACTGCAGGTTGCTGATGGTGAGCTGAAGGCTCTGGTCTGTTGCTCTGAGTGTAGAAGTTCACTGTAAGTACTGGAACGTACCAGTTCCTGAAAATGCCTCGTATGTCCAGCACACGTTCCACCACAGTTTCCTGTAAATCCAGAAACTGAAGCATTCGTTTCATGAAGGAACTGGCTGCAACCTGCTTTTCTGTCCTGTTTAAATTCACGGATCACGTACAGAAAATGTCCTGCTGATTTGGTTTGTTGCTTAGATTTAACATTGAAGTCCATCCATTTTGCTTTTGCAGCTTCTTTGGACACTTCAGCCACCTCTCTGAGTGGCAGCTCATCAAGATAGACTACAAGTCCATCTTCAGCAGGAAGTGCACTGAGGAAGACTACCAAACCTGGCACCTGCACAACAAGGTGAAGCTCATACTGACCAGCCTGCAGGCCTTGATGTGAAATGTTTCACTGACAGCTCTGTTGTCGACACAGGGCGAGCCGTGTGTAATGGGTCAGAAGCAGATTTACATGAAACGCCGGCCTGGAAACTACTGCATGCTGGGAAGGGACTACTCCAGAATCCTCTCAGCTGAATCCTGTATTTGCCGAGCTCATGATTTTGAATGGTAAGGAGACGCACGCCTTTGTTCAGTGGCTCCTTTCCTCATAATCGTGGAGGAGGATTATGTTGCTCTCCATTGTCTGCTGAGGAGAGCTTCATTAACAGGGGTATTTGTTCTCCAATGCCGCCACACATGTAGAAGTTTCAAACAGGCATTTTTCTTTTTCTTATTAATCCTTTCAGGAATTTTCCTCTGCTAATTCTTGAATTATTCTCAGTGGGTGCTGTCAGATGTGATTGAAGCTCAGCAGGTCATTCATTGGGATACTGTGCTCAGTGAAAACATGAAAACATATCTGTCCTATTAAAAAGCAGCTGCCCTTCTGTACCAATTCATTATTTTTCAAGTACATCTGTGCAACAACCATTAAATTCCCTCTTCAGTCCACTCAGATTTGCTCTTTAGGGCGGATCTGAGTCCAGCAGGCTGACAAGCAGCAGCAGTAAACAGCCAAATAAATTGTGCAGATTGGAAAAAAATGGTTGATTTGACCTGCAGTCGGACTTTCTGTGTTCTTCTGCACGCACTCGTCTCCTAATGATTTTTTAATACCTGCCTGTATGAGTGAACCCAGCAAGCGGATACAGGTTTTGTTAGGAGAAAGTTACCGTAATTGATGTTTGCTGTAGTGGAAAATACAGTGACAGCAGCGCAGGCAGAATGACGAGCAGAGATGTTACAGCCAGTCTGAAGAACTGAAACTGTAAAATGAAAAAAGCAGAGGAAGCAGCCTAAAGCAGAGTGAACACTGGCAGTTTTTACTTTTTAATTTAGGCTTTTATTTGACATCTGTTCAAACTTCTGATTACTTTTAGAAACATCTGATAAAACCAATTAAAAAGCTCATGTACCTCGGTTAAAACATCACGTTTTTATAATAAAGACATGATTTAATCTTTTATGTAGCTTATTTCAAATATTATTCAGCTTACAAACTGTTCACACATAAATAAATATTTTTCTGGTATTTTTGCTGCAGGTCAGTTATAGAGAATCTGATCCATCGCAAATGACATCCAACTGACCTAAGAGGAGTTTCCAGACATCTTCAGTTCACATTCTGTAACCTGTTGTTGTTTGCAGGAAGACTAGAATTAATTATTTTATATACTCAGATGTAAACATGGATTTTAGTTTTTCATGGCTGTTTGCGGCCCCCGACTGCCATGACTACCGGGGATCCACTGGGTTCCCATGACTACCGGGGATCCACTGGGTTCCCATGACTACCGGGATCCACTGGGTTTCCCTCCTTGCATCAGGTTGTACTGATTTGTCCATTTTTTCTCCTGAAAAGTTGTTTCTAAACGTGCCATGCATTTAATACTTTCTTGGTGGCTTTCAGGTATGGGCACCACTGCTCTACTGTGAATCCCAGAATCTCCATTTTTCCAATAATTTGCTTAAATTTTCGTTTTTTTGTGAGCACTTACTCGGTTGTGATGTAGTTTTACCTGACCATCATCATGTGACTCTAGCAATATTACTGCATGGATGTTTGTCTTTGGTTCAGTTTATTGTGCTTTCTGAGGTTCCAGTACATCCAATACACCGCCAGTACGCATCCAGTACACACCCAGTACACACTCAGTACACGCCCAGTACACAGCCAGTACGCATCCACATCCAGTACACGCCCAGTACACACCCAGTACACACCCAGTACACACCCAGTACACCCAGTACACACCCAGTACACACCCAGTACACATGTCCAAACAATCAGACAGATTTTGATAATTTTAGGGGGCAGTTGTTGTCCAGTGATGAAACAAGGTGTTAATAGAAACCTGTCAAATAAAACTCGACACTGAAGCTGCATTGTTTGTGATATTTTCTTGTTGTTTCTTGTTTTCTACCAGACTAGTTTGTAGCATCCTTGTAGCATCTGTTAGCAGCCTGTTGTGCTTAGGATTCTGCTCAGACCATGTGGGCGTGAGAATAGTTTCAATTTGTATGTAAATCCAAACTGGGTGAATTTTTTATCTTGTAATGACGGGGAACAGAAAAAAAGTGGTCCGAACATTCAGCAGTTATCTAACTCGTGTTTGTAGAAAAGCACCCAGCGAGTGCTAATTGGTTCATATTTAACACGTTTAAAGTTGCTTTCTTTTTCCAACTCTGGTTTCCTGGTACTTACTTCTTACAGAGGATTTTTCTGCACATGCCTAAAACATCTAACTAATGTCTCTCATCCGTTAACTAGGTGTAAACTCGAGGAATCAGGTTTTTACATCTTCTGCTGTTTTCATCCCCATTAGCCTAATGTGCGATAAGTTTACAGGTTTCTGGTTTAACTTTTTTAGCTCCTACCTCCAGCAGAGAAGGTGGTAAAAACTCAACCTGCACTTAGATTTAAGGATGAGAAATTAGGCTGTGGAAAAAATCTAACTTTAAATCTTTTGTTCTAAATATGAAATTAGATATGAATATGAAAAGTAATTCAGTTGTTTAATTTGAGTAATTTAATTTTGTTCTGTATGCTTATTAATATTTTTACAAAACATCACAAATCAGAGGTAGAAACGCCAGAATTGTAATAAATGATATAAAGCTGGTGGAGCAACAGGCAGTCGTCTGATGTCATCAAACTGCTTGAGGAGTTTCTCTCCTCATCATCATAACTCAGGTCAACAAATATGTTGTTGAGCAAATGCTTTAAATTTAAATAGTTTCTTTATCTTCTCCATTGGAAATGCTTTCTGCAGGGCTTTTAATATTTTATCTGAAGAGACAAATTGGAGCCAAACAAGGGAAAATACCAAACTCTGGAAAATCGGTTGACGTTTCTTTATCTAAAACAGCTCAGACTTTACGTCTTCCTTTTAAAGTTTGAAAGGTTTTTTCTCTCGTTGTTCAAGTCGAATAGAATAACGAACGACGTCACAAGCAGGACACTTTCACCCCAACTGTCTCTAGAATCAATGCATTCAAGTCTGGAGCAAATCAAGTAGGCTACAGACAGCTCATACCTACTCCAGATAAAAACTGAACAATGCCTTTATGTAAAAGGTTCTGCCTCCCCTGACCGGTTCACCCTGCTGTAAACCTAGAATTAAAGTGCAGTGGTCAGCTGCTGTCTTGTTGGTTCTGTTTGTTTTGGCTCAGTAATTACCTGATAAATCAACGTCAGGACCTTGATGAGAACGGACACTCGCCCACCTGACTTGGCTGCATGTAAATCACAGGCTGAATGAATCTGTGAGGATTAAAAGTCATTATTTCCAGTAACCTCTCTTCCTGCAGGCTGGGTGTCCTGGCATGCTGGACTCCACGCCTCAGCAGGAGGAGCTTTAATCAATATGTAATAATGATGCAGATGGTGACAGAAAGTGTCCGTTCACACACTCCGGTGCTGATCAGGCGTTGTGGATGTTTTCTCTCGTCTGACAGCGATTATGGATACGAGCGGCGGAACGACGGGAACTGCCGGCCGGCCTTCTGGTTCAATCCGTCCTCTGTGTCCAGAAGCTGCAGCCAGGGTCAGAACTACTTCAACAGCACAGGGTAGGACCTGATTCATAGCACCCGTCTGCACATCCTGAGTCCACAAACCGACGTCTTTCTGTGGCAGGAAGTGGAAGCTCACAATCTGTTTCCAACTCACTCACACTCCTGCAAATGGTTCTGTAGAAACGTAGGATCATTATGGAGGACAAATCAAACACATTTTCTGTTTTTGTTTTCTCTCTTTGAGGCGCTGATGGAAGATCTTTAGATTTCTTTGTTTACCTCATCTTGTCAATCAACTCTGAATCCCATTCCTCCAGTGAACCAATCAGCTGCCAATCACAGTTTCCTCTAAAAGGGAAATTAGTGAAGACATCGTCTCTACCTTTTGACTGCTGTAAACATTACAAACTCCACATAGACTCAATAATAATGGAGAAACCAGCACAGCAAGGACGAATGTTCATTTCACTTTCATCTGAGGCTTAGTCACAGAAACCTGAAAACATGTAGAGATGCTGCTTTTTCAGCATTCAGTTTTTCATTGAAGGACAGTGGATGATTAAAACAGCAGTGATGTAAACTGAAGAAGCTGCTGGGAATACGACGATCCAACAGAGAAGAAACTCTTAAAACTATTTTGGGAAAACCGTCACTGGAGAAATGTTCAAACGAGCAGCAGAGAATTAAATCCATGTTCTAAACAATCATTTGGAAAAGATAATATTGTTATCAAGGTATCTTTTCACAAACAAAAAGCCTTTCATGTGTTCACGCTGTACATTTGATAACTTATGTTTTGTAATAATGATTGAAAAACAGATTCAATCTTTCCATATTTTTTAGATGCAACATTTCATTTTCCTTTGGGGCCAATGAAGTATTTTTTATTAACTTTCAATCATCCATTTGTGTAAATAATGTGATATAATGTTTCAGTTGGTGGTAAACACGCCTCGTAGCAGTTCTTCCAGCAGGGCGGCGCTGTGGATCTGGCTCCAGCCTGCACCCAGCAGCTGTGATCACTTCCCTCATTGCGATGCGCCGTGTCTCTGTTGTTCCTCAGAAGTTTGTCCTGCATGTTTCGGAGGCTCCTCAGGGAACGGACACCTTCCCAAGCTTAATCACAGCAGCAGTGTTTTATTCGCTGCCGCACTGATTAAACTTCCTGCCGTGTCACAGCCTCTCACACAGCTTGTCTTGTCAGTTGTCATCTAGTCCCGAACGCTGTTAACACAAAACAGCCACGCTGTGCTGACTTCAACCTTTTTCTGTACACCACCGGCTCACGCAGCAGGAAATGAGTTTAAAACTACAGAAGGCATCAATGTGAAGATGAAAGCTGATCACCGCGGTCTGAAATGAAGAGTTTCTCTGTTTTCTTCCTAAGGTACCGTAAAGTGGTGCTGAACAACTGTACCAAGGGCGTGAAGGAGATGTACACGGCCAGGAAGCAGCAGTGCCCCAACAGGCCCCCGAAAGGACTCAGCCTGGCCACCAAAGACGGGAAAGTCACCGCCAACATGGGCAGCAACGTCACCTTCGTGGTGCACCTGGACGAGGTGAGAGGTCCAGCAGCAGGACGCCGCACCAGACCATGTCCAGCTCCGACCTGGAGATTTCTAGAAAGGATTTATTGTTTCTAAAAGCAGCAGTTCGGCCACCAGAGGTCAGGGGACAGCAGATCCTGAAGTGCAGATCGTTCATCTTCCCTCCTTATGGAACAATGTGCTAGATGACATGACTTAAACTTTATTACATATTTTTCCTCTAATTTGTAAATGTTAAGTTTATTTTATCATTAAACATTTTTCATCGCCAATCACTCAGTTTATTTAAAGTTTTTTATTTGTATTTTATGATGTCAGCAGCAGGTATAGAAAACCCAAATCAGATTTATGGTCCATCAAATTGTCTTCAGTTTTGCTGTACCTGCTACCAGGTAGTGACAACAATATCTGTAACATTATGTTAAGGTTTAGTGGAAGGACAATACCTGGACTGGCCACCAGTTTGAAATAAAAACAACGTAAGCTGAACGTTTTGACCTTACTGATGCAGACGAGGCCTGCAGAGCTTCAGATGTTCTGTGATCTGCTGGTTAAATCAACATTAACTGATGAATGGCCCTAATTTCATTGTTTTTATTTTTATCCTGTCCTTGTTTTAGTTGTAGCTGCAATTATGGATAAAATATTCTACATTTTTCCCTTTTCACATTGAACTAGGCTGCTTTGGATAAGAAAAACATGAGATCATTATTTGAAAAGTACATTTTGTATTTTTTTTAACTTGTATTTGGTTTTGGTAAAACCTTCCAGCAGAGGCTGAGACAGAGGTGTGTGATGGAGTCATGCATGCATCGTTCTGTTGGTAGAACCTGCAGGCGCTTCGTTCTGGAGCTCCAGTAATTTCTGCTGATTTCTTGGAAAGTTGCTGCTCTCTGCCATGAGCTCGGTCCGTTCCCTGCACATCGCCCACACCAGGCAGCAGCTCTGAGCCACGGGCAGAAATAAAAGACCCCACCAGAGACCCTGTTAGCGAGTGAGAGGTGCTGCGCTCAGTCAGGCAGCCCGGTCACCAGGAAACCGTTTCTACGCCTCTCACTCGCAGCGCACTCAGCTGGTCTGAGCTGCAGGATTTGGGAGTGTTTCCTGCCAACGTTCTCCTGGGAGCAGGTTCTGGTTCTGGTTCTGTATCAGCAGGACGAGTTCAGAGCTGGTTGTCCTTCACTAACAGAGACCTCTGGGAGGTGAACAGGGGCGGGCCGGCAGATGGAGCTTTGTGGCTTCAGACTTATTTGAGAAAATTCTCTTGATGAATTCAAAGTTTTAATTTATATTCATGAACCTGGAGATGGTTGTATTTCTTGGGGAAAGAAAATAGCACTAAATATTTCATGGAAAGAAGACTCTTCAGTTCATTTAAAAATAGAATTAGGAAAAAAACTGAAACATATTTGGGGATTTAATAGGATCTGCACGTCTTCTGCTTTTTGTTTTGTTCCGAACCCTTTTATGCAACACAATATTTACATGCACAGATGGATTCAGATGGATTCAGTTTTTAGAAAGCAGTTGGCAGAGACGAGATGAGTTCATGCCTGAATCTCAGTCGACCGAAGCTCAAACAGTTCCTCCCTCATTCTGCATCCAACACAGAAGGATGGAGAGGCTCACTCTGTCTCCTCACCGTTTAAATGTTTATGGCTCATCTTAGAGCACAGTTAATTCCTCTATGAGAGCCTCATCGAGAAAAACCTCATAACCAACCCGTTAAATGGGACTCTGGGGAACATTTCTATTCTTTTTTTAATCCAAATCAGTCATTTTGGTTTGAATGGAAGATAAATAGGGGAATTTTATTTTGGATTAATATAAATAACAAAATGTTAATAGTTAAGGAAAGAAATCCAAGGACTGAGTTCAGTCAAGATGCTTTATTTCTACTGAGATCTGATGCCGTCTGACCAAATCCAACCAGCTGCACCCGGGAATGTCGTCCAGTTTCCTGGATGTCTCGCATCATTCCCGGAATTTACTGTAGAACCAGATAATAACAAACATGACATCTCAACCTTTAGACTAAACCTAAACTGTCTCTGATCGGCAACAATCACCAAAAATATTATATTTGCTTTATGACAGAAAGGACCCGACCACATCAATACCTGGTCTGATTAATAAAACAATCAACATTTTGCTTCATATCCTCCCAACATCTGGATCACACAGCGACATTTTAAAGTTGTGAGACAGTTTTAAAAACCTGAGAGACCACAGGCAGCGATTTAAAACAAGTATTGGACAAAAGACGAGACGATCCAACATGCTGGATGTCAGATCAGAGCGGACCAGATCGCACAGCAGGAATATTTCTTACAATTATCTGAAGAGCCGTCCAGATAATCGGGGCGTCCTTAAAGTTGTTGGAATGACAAAAATCTACATTCAAATGTTTCTGTGCAAACCAGGAATCATTGGTAGCAACCAGATGATCCTCTTTAGGGTGACTGAGGATGTCCTGCTGAACAATGGAGCTGGACTTCAGGGGGACAGAACGACCAGATCAGACTGGAGATGGTTAAACTGATGCGCAGTGTAATAAAACAAATCTTAAGTCAGTCTCTTAAAAACACAGCCTATGTTAAATGTTTGCAAACCAGATCTTGACTGCTGAACATACAGCAACTTTAGTTGCTCCCAGTGATTCATCTTTAAAGCAGCAGGTAGGAGAGATTATATGAGATTGTGACATTCATTTAGCTTTGTCTGGATAAACATTTCTTTTGGTTCAAAGCTGCAGTGAATCAGATTTGGCTTCTTTTCTGTTGGCAAATCGGAAACATCCGAAGCTTTGCCAGCTTTCTGCTTAAGTTGGAGTGCAGACAGCATGATCTGTTGTTTCTCTGTTTGAGAAGACTGCATTCCCCCTAGTAACTGCATTTTTTAAGTCAGCTGGTATTTCTTTAACTGGCAGCTGTTTTTTTTGCCTTGTAGAAAAAGGTCCTGGGTTCAAATCCCGGCCTGCGCTCTTTTAGCATGCAGCTTGAATCTTCTCCCTCCAGAAACTCTGACCATCTCTAAGAGTCCAAAAGCATTTCTGTTAGATCAATTGCTCTCCATGTATGGTGCATGGTTGAAATGGCCTAGTCAAAGTCATGACCTCAGTCTGATTGAAAAAGTGTGGTGGAACCGTTTGTGAGTTGTTAGGAATCAAACGTCTGATAACATTAAGGAACTGAAACGACTGGATGCTGCCTTGGCTTCACTCACTGCTGCGTGTTTCTGTCACCTCAGTGTCATCCTGGTGTTGGTTTATTTTTTAGCATGGCCACATCTGGGAGAAAATGTTCTACAGTTGTTTTTTACATGTTTTTCATTTAGTGAAGTGAGATTTTGCCTCAGTGGGAAACCAGGAGGATTTTTTTTTCCACAGACGAACTGATTGAACATGACAGCCACACCAGGCGACTGAAGGTTCCCAGCTAAAATATTAACCACCGAGTTCATTTTCAGGATCTGTGAAATCACAGCTTAGGATGACTCACCCTGACTTATTTTACCAGGATATTTACTTTTTTATTACAGATACTTGTTTCATTTTTATTTGCGTTACTGAACCATCAGTTGAACCAGTGAGTCTCATGATGTTGCACCACATTCAGGCTGTAAGCCCGACTGGAACCAGGTTTCTGCTGCTGGAGCTGATCGGTTCCACCGTACCGAGTCACAGCAGAAACTTTAGTTTGTGAAGCGAAATGAGCATCTGTACACGACCACAATCTACCTTATTTTTCACTTTTTATAAAAAGAAAGTCTGGACACCGTGTTAAGATTGTTATTTTATACTTCTAAGACATATTTATTTGTACTTAGTCCATTTCCTGTGAGCATTTGATGCTGAAATCAGATCCCTTGTTTAAACTCATGTAGATTATTTGAGATGAATGTTTGTTGGTTTGCACCCAGTGGTTTTCTTTAACCTCCTGTTTGAAAACGACGAGTTGTGGATCCACCGTCTGATCTTAGCCTCACCCAGCTGTGTGGTGTGGAGGGACCACATGAGCCTGTCCAGCATTTAATGATAGAAAATGAGAATATTCTTTAAAAAATAGCTGCATACATTTTTCTGTCTTGGCTAACGGTCGGCTTATTTTTGCAGTGACCTTTGCTGCAGAAATTCCTGTTATCAGGTCTGCCTGCAGCAGATATAAGCAGAACATTTGTTCTTTTGTTGTCACACATCACACTGACACCGTAGGTGCAGGTCTAACACCTTAACAAATGCTGGCCTCGTGTTTCCAAATCCCTGTCAGCGCCCACAGCGCCGCTGTCACCGGGAACCGGCGGCCATGTTCCAGCCTCAAGGCTGCACGCCGCCGTGTGTTTGGATCCACGCTGACCTTGGAGACTCGTGGACACAAAGAGTGACATTTTAGGGAGCCGGGTCGGCGTCACTTAGATGCAGATGAGTGAATCCCAGGACGGCTCATATAGGCAGTAAACACAGGATGCGCCACAGATGCTGAACAGAGCTGACTGGCATCGGTGCCACTGAGCCAGAGTCTTGTTTGGGTGCCAACTCATTACAGTTCCCAGCAATACAGAGTGTCAAACCCAGGAAGCTGAGCTGCTTCCTGTTCTGTTCATACACTTATTAAAAGTATCAGTTTCCAGGCAGAGATGGGAACGATTCGTGAAAACCTGCATTTTCACACTGTGGTATGGATAAAAAGACAAAACCAGTAAAAACAAGAGAAGAGGTTTTGTTGTGTGTTCTCTGGTGGATCTGCTCCTCTGATCGATCCCACAGTGTTAAGGTGGAGCCCTGACAGTGTGAGAGGTCAACCAGCTGCTGAGGTTCGTCCTGCTTTACGATCCTCAGGCAGCAGCAGGTGTGATTATCAGAGGAATCTGATAATCACAGGAGGCAAACGCTCCGACCGATGAAACAACCAAACAGGGGAAAAATCTTTTCCTTCACACAACACAACTTATTTACAAATCAGCTGCACAGAAAACTCTAAACGAAATGTACTGTTTAACATAAATCAGGTGATAATATAGAGATATAGAGCCGTAATATTCATCTAAATATTGCTGAAAAAAATATGAATTGGCAGATTTTGATCTTTTTTGCATTCTTTGAAAAACAAAGGCTTGTTGCTTCGGTGGCCAACATGGACATGATCAGTGACTCAGTACTTGAGTTGGATTTTTATAAAATACATTGTAAACATTTTGGCCTGAAGCCGATTAGAGAACAATAAAAACACCGAAACAACACAAATATCCTCCACACCAATGAGCTGCGTGTCTCAATTTATGGATGTTTTTACATGTTGTAACATTAATGTAAAAAGTGTTCTGTTATAAATAGTCTTCAATTTACCGACATGATTCTGCCGTTTTCTTTTGAATGTGACGTCAGCGTTCCTAATGAATCTGCAGCTCTGACATGTTTTCCTGCGTTTCATCATCTCCTGGTTGTAAAGCCGCTTCAATCGAGACACTGTAGCTTTAAATCGCCTTCCTGTTCCTGATGGATGCAGAAATGCTCAGTTAGAGTTCAGTACAGTTCTGTTTCTCCTTAGTTAGATTTTTCTGTTTGTTGCTGTTTCTCATAATGATTGACAGAACACATTTGTTTCTGTGCAGAGACTCCCTGAAGGTGACAAAACTGATTTTTCTTCATTTCTGTGTGACAGTTTGACTTTTCTAATTTTGGCCAAAACATAATGCATAGTGAATGATTTATGGTGACATTTTAAAAGGTAATCAGCTAAAATACAGAGACAGAAACATCGCGACGCGTTTAGAGGCTGTATTTCTGAAACCCTTTCAAACATATTTGGTGTTATATTAATGTGGTGTTGACTCATTGTGTCTTTATGATGTGTTATACCAGGTAGGTGTTGTATTTTGAGCTCAGGTCTTTCCAGAAAAGCAGCATCACATTTGTTATGTTTTATGTGGATGTTTGATTCCAACCAGCTCAAATGAAGTCATGCATACAGCGATACGTTTAAATCTGTCTTAAACTTCATGTTTCAGAACCATTCCTTCACAGTAAAACCGTCTGTACTCTGATGTGCCTCAGGGAGACTCTTTGAGGACGAACATCCAGCTGGACTTTGGCGATGGCACAGCGGTGTCCTACTCCAACCTGAGCTGGACGGAGGAGGGAATCAAACACGTCTACAAGTCAGCGGGAATATTCCGAGTTACGGCGCTGGCAGAGAACACGCTGGGTTCCGATACCACTACACTGTATCTGCACGTCACATGTGAGTGTTTACAGAATGCTCAACCCACCATTTACCCAACATCAACCCAACATCAACCAAACATCAACCCACCATTTACCCAACATCAACCCAACATCAACCCACCATTTACCCAACATCAACCCACCATTTACCCAACATCAACCCACCATTTACCCAACATCAACCCACCATTTACCCAACATCAACCCACCATTTA
>NW_006800056.1:383487-412216 GCF_000485575.1 Poecilia formosa | reverse complement strand
CCATTTACCCAACATCAACCCAACATCAACCCACCATTTACCCAACATCAACCCAACATCAACCCAACATCAACCCACCATTTACCCAACATCAACCCAACATCAACCCACCATCAACCCAACATCAACCCAACATCAACCCACCATCAACCCACCATCAGCCCACCATCAACCCAACATCAACCCAACATCAACCCACCATCAGCCCACTGTGGTTTTTTATATTCAAAAAATTTGAAAGTTGACAAGAAATTCAATGTTATCAAAAGCCATTATTGGCAATACCTAAACTCAATCTATAGTCTAAAAAATACAACCATAATTTGTGGGATGCAAAATTCAAATATTTATTGTTTTACATTTTCTTGAGTTTTCCCAGAGTCTACAGTTTCATTTAATAACCTGATTCCTGATTTGGATTCTTTATTTATCCAAACAAACTCAGGATGAGAAGGACATGATGAGCTGTGGTTTCATTCACCGTAAAAATGCACAAATTGGAATAGCTGATAATAAATTTAGTAAATGGAAATGACTAATTAAAAAAAAAACATTAACCAATTTATTCATGTGTTATATTAATTGCATTTCTTATTTAATGGAAACTCCAGAGTTGTAAAATTGAGTATTTTCGTCATTTGCAGAATATTGAAAAAGTTTTACACACATTTGAATTGGAAATGCAGCTGTAGGCGGTCTGGTTCGTTTCTATTAACTTTTATCGAGTTGCAGACCCAGCAAGTCCCAGAACACACTGAGCGCTAAGCATGTATATGCACCAACATCAGTCTCACTATACACTCAACACTAACCTCTTAAAGTGTCGTTTTGCATATTTTTCATTGTTGAAATTTTTAATTTTGTTCTCAGTCAACTTACTTGGTAAAACAAAGGAAAATATGATTTATCTCCTAATCTTTATTTAAATACATGCAGATTTTTGTCTTCCTGATTTTGCACCTTTTTTTGGCCTTTTATATTAAATCTCAAGTAAATAACTCAGAGTGACATTTGACCTGCAGCTTCATCATCGTCTTTTCCTCATCGTATTTCATGATGCTTCTGGTGCTACAGTAACTACAGATCAGTAACTCTGTGGATCCAAGCTACATTCACTGAAGAATAACGGTGCAGAATGATACAGGAGACTATGGAGGATAAATCAGCAGCTATGCACACAGAAATGACAGAAAAGGTCATAACAGAGTTGCGTATGAGATGTTTCCATGTGGAGGGAAGCAAACTGAGAGGGAGGCCTTTAAGGCCAGCGCAGGTAATGACTTTTATCAGGATCCAGATCTAGAACTATAGCTAATTTAAGGCAGAAGCAGGTTTTCACACAGCAGCAAACAAAACAAATTACACAATTGTCATGCTCTGCAGCTCCACTCAGACACAATGAAAAAAAGGATCATTTTAGCACTCTGAGGGAATTATACAAGCTGCTTTCAGTAAGTGTTAAATTGTCTCTTTGTCATGTTATTGTTTCCCTGATTCGTTCAGTCCATTCTGACTTAACCTCTGCCGTCCTCGTGGGTCACCGCGCTCCGTATTAATACATTTCTGACAGCCGTAAATTCAGCTGGGTTTTGGTCTCACAAACGCCTGATACCTTCAGGGAGAAACGCCAAAAACTGCAACTGCTTCTCATCATGACATATTTAATGCCAAATGACTTTCTCATCTTCTCCCGTTTAAACGGAAGAGCAGACCCGAGCGCAAAGACGCACCGAACATCTCATAGTGGGGAGAAGGATTAGTTCTGGCTAAAAAGGATGAGTGTGAGCCAGTCGAGCAGCCAGGCCACAACAACACAAACGGTTAGCGGTCGACCCTGCATGCAGCGTGTCGCATCTGTCCACAGCAGGAAAGTTCATCCTGAGATTAGTGGAAAGCAGCTGAGAGCTCCGGCGGCTCCCATCAGGTTCTGCTGGCAGGGAGGTTTGTGGCTTCACCCCAAAGGTATAATGTCAAAAATACCTGATGATTTTTATTTTTTATTTTGGCACTAACAGACTCAACGTTGCCTGTGAATTAGTGGGGAGTTTCTGCTGTCACTATGTTATGCCTGCAGAGTTTTGACAAGCAGGAACTGTGTTGTTTGGCAGGTTTAATTTGGGGCACCGGGGTGGATCGCTTCAACGGGTTCACACTATTTTATGAAAATAAGCAGCAGTGCTGTCACAAAAACAGGACAAAACTGTCTGTTTGGTTTCTACAATCGGTGCTCTGCAGCACCGGCCGACCTGAAAGTCTAAACAGTTTGTGTCCAAGATCTGTGGGGTCTGCAGAGATAACCAGGAAAACATTTCAAAGTGAATTAACTCGAAAATGATCGTTCACCTGCTGCCTTGAAAATACAAACAAAATCAACAAGAAAATAATTTTGGTTTTAACTTTTTGAAATTGATGAACATCAAGTGGATTTAACAACACCTGGTTCAGCCCAAAGCAGGTCCTGGAGGCCCGGCATCCTGCATGTTCTAGTTTTCTCCCTGGTGGAAGTAACAGCCTCCTCAGCATGTCGATGTTCTTCTATTCCTGATGAATAAATCATGGAGGTCCCGGCCCTCCAGGACCGACTTTGGGCATCACTGGTCACGTTGAACAAGGACACATCCTCAGCTGAGCTTCGGCCTCACACACCGCCCTCCCCCTCTCATCCCCTCTAGACTAGCAGCAGCAGCAGTTAGCAAACACCTGGTGAAGCTCATCATAGGAACGGTTGGAAACGGGATAATGGAGGAGCATGTTGTGATGACCCTGAAGGCAGAGTGTCTCTTTAAGAAGCTCCCAAATTCAAGGTTTCTAATTGAGAAATCTAAATGTTTTTACTTCATGTTTGATAGATTCAGCATTTTTATTAGAATTGAAGGTGACAACACTGATTGTGCTATAAAATAGAACTATGTGTCTGGAAAACATATAATACAGTCCTCTAAGAAATGTTAGCTCATTAATGAAAAGATAAAATAACAGCAGCAGCATCGATCAGGATCCTTATGATCAGCTGCATCAGGTAAATCCTTCATTACTGTTTGATGTTGAGTTTCTTTGTAACAAGCAGAGTTTCTAGGAACCCTGAGAAGTCAGTTGACATAAAATAGATTCCTGTGTAATCGTGAAATCACGTAAAACATCCCTGAGAAGTCTACATCCAGTAAATATTGTAAAAGATTAGACGGTCCATCCATCACTTCGGGTAAAAGCACCCTGAGTCCTTCTGTGCATGACGTAAGGTTCTCTGGAGTTGATATAATTGCTCTCAAAATGTTTGCATCCATCCATTTTCCTGACTTATTTATCCTGCTCTCAGGATGGAGGCGCAGGGCAGATCATATCCCACAATGCCTCTGACAAGACGAGGTAAAAACAACCTGGACAATCTGACGGCTTTCTCCAACACGTGCAGACTCGCCGTCGCTTTCACGCCTCTGGATTATTTATGGTTTCACCTCAGGTGCACAACTTTGGGCTGAGAAAGAAAAGCAGAAACAGCTACCTGTCAAATCAAAGCGCTGAGGATTTGAAGTGTTTAGTCTCCTGGAATAACCTCCACAGTGTTTGGGATCCGTGATCTCCACTCGGAGCGCTCCCAGTCTGAATGACTGCTGCCCTGTTTGTTTTTTCCTCCAGGTCCGGTGGAGCACGTCCAGCTCCTTGCTCCCTTCATGGTGATCAGAAACAAGGAGGTGAACATCACAGCGGTGGTCCTGCCCAGCCAATCACGCACTGTCACCTACTTCTGGTGGCTTGGCAACAACACAGAGGTAACGCCTCCATGGCAACGCTCAGGCACCGGCTGAGGCTGCATCAAAACAATCAGGCCTAAAAATGCTGATGTTGCATCAGACAAAAAAAAAACATTTTAATGTGTAAATGTGCAATTTTAATAAAAGTAAGTTTAACAGATGCTTAAATCGGTTGTTTTCCTTTAAAACTAAAGGCCTGCTTCTTTTTAAGACGTATTCTCATTTTTTTATGCATAGTTGAAAATCCTGCTGTACATTTGTATTCTGCCTCTGTTACCCATAAATAAAGTTCTGTCTTCTGTGTGAAGCTTAAAGCAGGCTTAGGCTGTAAAGTGATGAACATTTCTCAAATCAAACATCTGAACTGAGAGAAGATGGACAGTAAAAATCTCCCTAAGCTGAACAAGCAGATAATAAATCAGAGAAGCATCCAGGACTCTCCCTTCTTCACGGTTGTTTAAACATAGAGCTTTTCTATGGCAGCCAAAGGCAACATAGTTACTTGATTGTGCTATAAAATGGCACTTTGTGCCTGCAAAATGCATAATATTGCCAGTTCAATTTGTGATCATTTTCACAATTTTGCGTTCCCACAAAACAGTCGGATGCACCAACCTGCTTTATCTCTAACACGCTTAAAATACAACATAGCAGCTGATTGAAGAGCTGTACAAAAATAAAACAACAAAATAAATAAGAACATTTGTAATGTTACATAATGAAAGATGTTAAAGGGGTTTAAGTAATTTTGAAGGCACTGCAGGTTTAAAGGAACATGAGTTTGTGTCTTTACTTTGTCCTTGCAGCCGGTGATAACTTTGGACGGCAGCATCTCATACACCTTCAGGAGTGAAGGGATGCACAGCATCACAGTTCAAGTAGCAGCAGCTAACGCCATCCTGCAGGACACCAAGAGCATCGCGGTCAAAGGTCAGTTAGTGTCTGTAACTCCAGCCAAGAAGAAAACTTTCTGCTCAGGTTGATTTAACGATGACTGTTTCCAAAGATTTCATTAAAGCTCACACATTAATGAAATCTGTCACATTTACAACTGAAAATTCCAGAGTTTGTGTCTTTATTTCATCTGGATAGAAGGGAGTTTCTGTGAGATGCAGCGATTTATTAGCAGCAGACAGATTGGATTGAAACTGGAACATTTTCTAATTATCAGGAAGTTCATTCACTGCACCGGGCCAAAGGGGGGAGTCGGGTGGGGAAGCCTCTTTTTCTCATCAACTGTTAAGTACCTGAAATCTCAACTTGAGCAGAATGACATTTTGGCGCAGCTGTCTGAGAATAATGGCCTCAGATCGCTGTGAACTAATGGCTGATTCTCCCACATCTTTCCTCCACAGAATTCTTCAAATCTCTGCTTTTATCTTTCTCCCCGAACTTGGACGAGTTCAACCCCGACATACCCGAGTGGAGGCAGGATGTGGGGAGAGTAATTAAGAAGGCTCTGCTACAAGTGAGTGATTTTCATTTTAACTTCCCTTCAGTCCGTCTCTGCCTCTCCGATCCGTCCGCTCTGTCTCGGCTTGCTATTTCACAATTATCTCCCAAACCCCCGTTCCTGCCCAATACTCAGCGATGCGACGAGTGAACACCCTCGGGCCACCCTGCGATTCATCATCAGACAGGTGTGAAGACGCCTCTGCTTTCCTTCTGTCCCTTGATGGCTTCATGATGACTCCAGTTCCTTAAAGTCTCTGATAAAATTATTCCAGAACTTGGGGCACAAGGGTTTTGGTGGAGACCTAAGAGTAACGATTCCTGACACTGACACACATATTGTGTGTGTGTGTGTGTGTGTGTGTGTGTGTGTGTGGGTGGCCTATCATTGTTAAGTGCCTCTCATCTCCCCATTCACAGCTCATGAATAGCTGGATGTATTTGATGGTGGTGCTTGAAGGCATCTTAGCAGCAGATTGAGCATTACAGCAGCAGGTGGAGGTGATGGAGGGAGGAGGCTGATGATGACAGCAGGAGATCTCATGTGCAAACTTGATACCCCAAAAATCACATTCAAGCTTTTCATCCAGCTCCTTTAATTAGCTTGTAACTGACGCAGAGACCGTTTCTCCGTTCAAACAGAAGGTCTCGCTGCTCAAAACTAATTTAGTTTTTGTTATTTTGCTTGAATCTGCTATTTTTGTTTTGTGTGGTCATTCATGCTAGTACTTAAGTTCGACCACAATCAGACCCCTCTGTTAACGACCCCAAAGCGCCGCACATGAGCAGAAGAAGAACATTGACGTAAACAGCAGCGCTCTGTTTCTGGAGGTGACATGGCGGCGCCATCTGTGGATCGATTTGATATTCAGCAATGAGAGTCGACAGTTTTATCACAAAATCACTGCAGAACAAAGGAAGCTGATAAAAAGAAACAACTAATAGTGATGCGTTTGTGGAGCAGAAGTCTGTTTGGATGTGCAGTCAGAACTCAGAGTGGTGGGATTGGGATTGGGATTGGGATTGGGATGTGATCCACTTCTGTGACACAAACTTCTTCAATAATTTCTGAATTCATATTTCTTCTGCTGCAGAATAATGATGCTTGTTTCACATCGTTGATGTCGATGTAAAACAGAGGCGGAACAGAAAGGCGAACTAAAAACATTAGGTTTTTAGAAGCACAATCATTTTGATGTCCTTTTTTTATAACAGACCTGAAAAATGTTTTACTACATTAGCTTTATAGAAATTATATTTAACAATTAAGGAGTTCTGGATTGGTATTTCACGTACAAAAAAAGTGTTTTACTTTTTTTACTGAGACTAAATTGGAACACAAATAAGTCCACAATGGAAAAGCTGTGCATGCAGGAGTGAACGTCTCCCTGCACGATGCGCCCTGTCACATTCTATCATGTCAAGTCTCCGTCTTTCTGCTCCTGCACATTGCAGTTCCCACCTACACCTGACTAAGTTCAAAGCACAAAGCGTGTTTGTCTTTTTACAGGTTTCTCATTATGTTGCAGAAACGTGAATGAGAATTCATTGTGTTTGATACAGACAGCATTACTTTTACTCCGCTGGGTTATTTTTATCATTTCACAAGCTGCATGCAGAGTTTTGGAGCGACTGTAAGATACAGTAACATATTTTTTTTTGGATTATGAAACAAAACAAAAAGTTGCACAGAATGGAATTAAAAAAAGTTTCTCATTTTTTAAGTTCTCTTCAGATGCTGTATTCAAAATGTTCTGACTGCTGACTTTATTTAAAAGTGATGCTGTACCAGTCTGTCGTAGAGACGAGAGCTGAGCCAAACTACTTTCCTGCCCTCATATCAGGTCATGAGCTTCAGGTAGTGACTGAAAGAACGAGGCTGCAGATCCTGGGCTCTCCCTTCGACACAAGGTGATGAGCTCAGCTTGTCAGGACGCCTCCCTGGTGACCCAGAGGAAGATCAGGACTCACTGGAGGGACGATGTTTCTTGGCTGAACTGGGAAGGCTGTGGGCTTCCCCAGTTCAGCCTCTTCCCTCTTCTGGGAAGAGGGAAGTTTGGGCTTCCAAGACCCGAACCCCCAGAATACATACAAGCTGGATCTGCTGCCCTTAAGACCAGATCTTTTTCAAACACAAGCCGTTTTCACCAAGACAATCCCAGAAGGAGAACAGGCTGCTACCCGGCCTACTCTGGGTCCCGACCCATCCAACCCATCCCATTTTGGAGAGTTGGACTCTGTGGTGGCCATTTATGTAATGTTTGCAGCTTGTAATTTCTACTAATTTAGTTTTCTATTTTTGGAAGTTTAGAATTTATTTAAGTTAAGTTTAGATCCAAAATCTGTAGTCAATTTTTATATTTGAATTGATGATGTTGGTAATTGGTTAGACCCTCCCATTAATTTAAGTAATTAAAACACACCGGGTCCTGAGTGGAGCGATGGTTTGGCAAATGTTTGGTGTGTGGATGGGAGGTTTTGTAAATGATTTTTTGACCACTTTCACTTTCACTTTTCATTTTTTGTACTTGAAACGTCATATTAAGTTTACTTTCATTTTTGACTAAGTTGTAGGACATTTTTGGTAATTATTTTGTCGCTATTCTTACAAGAAATAAATAATATATTTTTTCAAACAAATTAAGTCGGAAGTGGGTTCAAATCAAAAACCACCTGTTAACACCCACGGCCTTTGTTGGAATATAGTTTTTTGGAAACGAGAAGGCCGCGACAGACTCAGTCTGAAACTCATGGCTTTGTGTCCCAACAACATGAATGAAAAGAAATTACAAGAGTTGAAAGAAGATTTTCTGTGAATGTGTTTCACACTGCAGGAATTCAGAGGTTATTATAAATATGTTGGAACTGACGAGTTTTGGTTTCATGCCAGTTTTGAAATAAAAACTGTAAAAATAAACCAAAGAACCAAGTTTTGTCTGTTTTCTGTTTATTTTCTTTTTCTCCTTGTAGCACATGCAGAGCAAATAACCTCAGAGTCCATGTTGCAGTGAAATATTAGAAGAAAGCAGCAGGTGAAAATGGGTTTATTAGATTACTCTGTTGGCTGAGTCGTCGCTTTTGTTTGTTTTTTATCCTCTGACAATATCCTGTCACAGTTTGATATCAGCTCCTCTCTATCTGCTCAGATCTGTTTATATGAGGGCAGCTGACATCAAGTTCATTTCCAGGCAAACATATTGTCCAAGTGTTGACAGGAGGGTTTATTCCTCCTCCATTTTGTTCTGGTTGAGCTCTCCGCCTTGCCTGATAGCGCCACGGCACAGTAAACATCATCAAAACAGAAAAACCAAAAATTAAAGGCACGCTCCATTAAACGGACATGTGGTTCAGCTTAACTTCACTGCTCAGGTCTTTAAAGTAAAGATTTTGCTCTTTTCACCTGGGCTCGTTTCAGTACCTCCGCTGGTCCTGATCACTTTTCAAGTAATAAAGATTTTCATTCCACTCTCCCTGTCTGCAGCTGCCTCCCTCACAATTTCCATCAACATTTCTCACAGCTCAGCCTCACACCGTCTGCAATATTGGCACTCCCCCACATCTTCACTCCAAGGTTAATGCAGCCCATCAGTCTAGTGGAGCCTCTTGCTGCTGCAGGCCCAGAGGCATGGAGGAACATCCAGCTGATGCAGGTTTATTAAAAAACTGATCCCATTTAATCCTAATGGCTAACACATTGATGAGCAAATATACATGTTCATTTCAATACATTTTAATTTCATTGAAAAGTTCATTTATTTCAATAATTCAACTCAAACATTAAACTTTTAAACAGTGATATAAAGTATTTTTAATGTTTTATGGCTTAATGTTAATGAAATTCTACAATTTGGTTTCTCAGAAAAAGTGGACATTATATCAGATGCATAAAAAATATTTCTAATGCAGACATGTTGGCTTTATTGAAACTGTGTGCATGTACATAGAAAAGAGAGAAAAGACTGTCCCTTAACAAGAAGAAACCTCCAGCAGAACCAGAACCTGAGCGGCCGTCTAACTGGAGCAGAGACACAAAACAGAAACCAAAGTACTGGTCCAGGATCAGTGTTCAGGAAAAGGACAAAGTTAATGGCAGTAGCAGAGGCTGTAGCAGCTTTATCTAGGAGAGAAAAACATTTTAAAGCTCTGAGCCGGTTTTACAAGCCTAAAGGATGACAGAGCAAAAGAGTTTGTCTTGATAAAAGTTCAGCTGGTAGCTTTGACTGGTGGATTATACTGGTGTGAACTTCTGTGTCCCCATGTTTCTGATTCTGCAGGATCATCATGCTGTTCATCAAACAGACATTTGGGTTTGTTGCTAATGTCCAAATGTTGGTTTTAAGATAATAAACAGTGAACAGATGATCTTGGAGCTCTAAGGAACTTTCAACGTTGGAAAAGTTCAACATCAGTGACATAGTGACACATTTAAAAAAATAACTTTAGACCGCCTCGTTTTTAAAATATGTTCCCGTCTGTAAAGCTTCAAAATATTCAACTTTGAGTCTGCGTTGTTTTTACTTCAGTAGGTAACCTTGTCCTCCGTGTGGGACCCGTCTCTTCTGTTTCTCCTCCAATCTTTGTATCCAGCACTAAATTTGCAGCGCATCAAAACGGAGCCCTCCAGATGAACCCACCATATGTTTAAACTAATGACTGATTGCACCGAGTGTAAACATGGTTCAAGGGCATTGATTTTTTTTTTCGGGGCCGTTGCCTCTTTTGTCATTGATTCACTTTATCACTCCCTTCACTACTCCTTTTCTCATTGCGAGACGTGCCTGTGGCTATCATTTGTCCAATACTTTGGTGCTCCGATAGTGATTTCTGGGCCTGGTAATTGATGTACTTTGGCTGTACGGGCACCATTGTCGCCCCGGCCACAGAAACGACATAGAAACATGTCAGGCTGTAAAATTAGGAATGATTGCCACACAGGTTGTCTCTCCCATTGACTCTGTAAACTTGTTAAGTGCTAAGGGCTTCATGAAATGCTGCTCTGGAAACCAATACAGAAAACATTTACTCTTGATTCTCAACCTTTCGCCTCAGTCCAGAACTGTAATATCCCATGTTAGTCTAAAATAGATGGATGAGTGGAATCGAAAACATGTAATTCAAACCTAAACGTACTACTTCATCACATGAAATATAAAGAAATATTCTTTAAAAATATAAGATTGTGCACACTAAAGTGTTAAATTTGCACCATATGTGTAGCTACTAATTAAAACTCCTTGAATTACTATCAATAATTGCCTCTAATGTTCTATAAACTAATATGTCTGGGATGGAGTCAAAGGCTGTTTCTATTGGAAACATAATCAATATTTCTCTTTCTTGTTGATAAAGATGCTGAAAAGAAAAAAAACTTGAATGTATTGCAGCTCAGATTCTCACTGCTGAAGATGCATCTGAATCGATGATGCATTACAGGAATATAATAAACCATTCAAGGTTCCTGGAGTGTCTGTAGAAACATTTAGTTTGCTAAGCTTTGCTTTTATTTAGAAAAAACACGCAGTGAGAGACAGAAGGCAAAAAGCAGTGCAAGCACACCTTGACCTTTGTGGAGTTTGTAGAAGCAGAAACAACCTTGGTGCACCAGTTTAAAACCAGCAGTCAACCCGGACGCCTCATAATGGTTGTGTGATATTTAGACACAGGAATGATTAACAAAGTCAAACTTTGGGGCTGGATGCTGATTAGTACGTTTAGGTTATGATCAGATCAATCCATATAGGCAGAGCAGAACTTTGTCACTTCGAATAATCAACCAGTTCCCTCACTGGAAACCATTATGCTGCCAATGGTGTTGTGTGACTCTTCAATATCATTGAATTCAGGTCACTGCCATGGCCACATGTCTAAAAAACATAAAAAATGTAGGCCAGGTGTGACGACTGCCTTTAAGGAACGGGTCTGTGTCAGAGACTCGGTAATTTGACCAGGAGTCTGAGCAGAAGTCCAGTGTTCAGAGCTCTTTGCTGATTCTGCTGTTCTAACAAACAGATCCTGGTCAGCTGAGGCATGTGGAGCACAGAGATCACCAACCATCTTCATGTGGCCTCCAGAATAACTCGGTGTTGATGTCTGGAGCTTCATGGAGCCGTTACATAAACTAGAAAGAATCATCTGACATCTTTATTCTGCTGAATACATAAAACGCTGCCACACAAGTTACAGAAATCAATGTTTTTACTATCATTGCATCTGATTTAGATCTTTCCAGATCTAAATCAGATCAAATATGGAAATCTTTGACTCTGATTTTATTCTTTGAAACAATTTGTGGTCCCCATACTTGTGAAGTAGTTTTCCCATAATGTTACTAAAATCTCTGCCCATCTTGTTGCCGTGGGCAACACGGTGGATGTTCTCGCCTCTTGAGTCGAATCGATCATCACAGCTCTTCTGCTTTTTTTTATTTTGGGATAAACAATCCTCATTTTCAGTTTCTGATTTTGGGAATCTGACAGTTTGATTCTTATTGTAGCGAATCAAATTGGATATTATGACTGCTGTGACTGAAATTAATTAGACTGTCATCAGACTTGAATGTGGCCTGTTTTCTATGTTTCTGTGTAAAAACACCCAGTTAAATTTAGTTTATTGGACTGAAAGATAAAAATAGTTCACATTCCTCTTATGAAGCATAAGCTTGTTTGAAATGCTTTGAAACAGTTTCAGTCACACTTCAGGGATGTTTTCCAGTCTCAAAGTTTCCTTGAATTTCTTCCTAAAAGAGAAGAAATTCTGTATTATAATTTATTTAGACTGTTTATCTGTTTTTTATGTCTGTTATTTGCTCTCAGTAAGTAAACTACTAAATTGTTTTTCACATTAAAGTTAAAAGTTTGGTGTTTGGTGTCCAGAAACCAGAACAGGTTTTCCAGTTTTCCTGCCTAAACTCAGCAACCTGTCCGAAACAAAACATAATCATTTTCTGTCATTTAGTATAATCATTATTTCTGGTTACAGCCTCATGTGGCCCTTTTATGACGGTGTGTGACTAACATGCAGCGGGTAAAACAAGGGTGTGATATATTCAGATGTATTTGTAAAAGATGCTGATGGCATTAATTCTTACCAGATGTTAATAACACATGCAGTCTCCACATTCAGTGAAAGAAAACTTTAGTTGTACATGAATTAAATTATGTTATAAAATAGGATGACATAGAAAAAAATGAGTATATTTCCTGAAATGTATCTAACACTTTGTACTTTGTGATTCACCATCTTTAGTGCATCATTAGAAATATATTAGTTATTGTGTCACTTTGGGTTAAAAAACTTATTGAAAGATAATCGACATCCAGTGATTATCCAACTGGAGGCTCATGTCTGTTTTTATAGTTCGATATGTTTATAAATTATTCCATGCAGATCTCGGTCCTACCCAGAACTTTGTTCTAATTCAGCCTGAGTTGTAAAAATATCAACTATTATTTAAACTTGATCAGTTGGCTTCTGATTTTCTGACCAAATATTATTTGATTTGCTTGTGTTATTGGTACCACGTCCATCTCATGTTTAGTTTATTTCAATTCAGAAAGCACTTTTTAATCCCCAATGAAAAATACTAATGGAAATCTAATCTGTTTGAATGAATCAGTGTCATCCAGTGAAATCCTGTTTGCTTTCTGATGACAAACTGCACCTGTGTTGTTCATGGTTGAGTACGCTGCCCCCTGTGGAGCTCCACGGTATTGGCCCAATGGGTCGATCAGTGTTTGGCTGACTGACGTTGTCTGTTATGGATTCGTTTATCTGCCCCCCTTTCATTGTTTGTAATGGTCTTACTTGTGCAGGCCTTGTAATAAATTACTTCTACGTCCACCAGGTGGCAGACTTCCCAGAGGATCAGCTCTTGGTCGCCGTTTTTCCAGGAGTTCCAACAGCCGCAGAACTTTTCCTGTTACCCAACAAGAACCAGACTGAGGGCAAGAAAAAGAGTGATGAAGAGCTAGAGAAGGTTGGCATAATCTACCCTTTTAGAAATGAATGGAAACCAGTCGGATTTAGGCTTCAGCGTGTGAATGTCTTCTCCACCCAACAGGCGTCCAGCATCATCGTAAGCGCACTGAACCAAAACCTTGTGGAGTTTGAGCTGAAGCCTGGCGTCAGAGTCATCGTCTACAACACACAGCTGACGCTGGGTAAGGGAGGTTTCCTCTTCCTGCTTCCTATCCCGTCATTAAGCTGTCAGCAGTAATGTTATCCTCTGACAGGCGTTAATTCATTTTAGCAATTTCTGTTGTGGGAGTGTGGAGAAAACCGAATGGTAATAACCGTGTTTTGACAACAAGAAATTTTTCTTTGGTCTGCCAATTAAAATTCCTTTCAGTCGGCTTCCATCGGAAAGGCGCGGGAACACAGGGGAGCGTGGGAGGGGCCGGGTTTTAAGTGGAGCTCCTTGAGACGAGGGATCTTTTATGCCTGCCATCAAAAGCTGAACATCTGTTCCGTTTCTTATGCAGCCATCCAACCACAAAATGAGTGTTACACTGAGTATAATTATGTTGATTATTTAGTCCTTGAGAAGGAACAGTGTACAGTTTGAGGGCAGAGATGGAATTAGGGATTGAGAAGTTGTTAACTGCTGGGAAGGAGAAAGCTGGTTGACAGTTTTGACCCTTGAGTGCAGTCTGTGTGAAGTCTGTGTGATTCATGGAGACAAAGAGACTTTAAACGGCGCGGCTGGACTAGAAAGCTCTACTTTTTATTGACCTAAAGCCTGGTGGTCCTCTGAGTCTCCTGGCCCATTCTACTAGACAAACACACATTGTATTCTTTGCCTGGCTGGTTTTATTAGCCACACTATTTCTGACTCTGCAGCTCAAAGTGCACAGCTTTAACAGCCAGATACTCCTGCAGTGTGCTGCAACTCTAATGACATTGGTGCTGTACCCAGCTGGATCCTTCTTTATATTTCACCTCCCAAGAAAAGGTCTGAAAAGCCTTCAAGCGGCGCGACAAAGGTCGCCAGCACGCGCACTTCCATCTCCGAGTCGCGGGTCTCAGGAGAACTCTGGAAGCCGTGGAAATGGCGTTATTTCCCCGTGAATGACAGAGGAGACAAACATTCCTGCAGACATAGAAACAATGAGAGGAATTTAATGAGGGCGCCTTGTGAGATAAACCATGCACAGTGATATTAATATTCTAAAGTGCAAATGGGTTCCTGTATGAAATGACTGTGCATGAAAGCATTTCAAATCCAGCTGAAAAGTGTGAATTTCCTGCTGTTGTCACCTGCTCAGAAACAATTTCATGCTGCTACACCTTCAGATGTTCCAGATATTAAAATAAATCCTAGCGACTTAATGGCTTATTGCCATGCAAATTAGCTGAGGACACATGCGAAGAGAGAATGTTTTAAGGAAAACCTTTCATCCAATTAAGTTACATCATTAAAGAGCGGTAAACAGAGAAGAAGAAATGCTCCTGTGCTGTTTTTTCTTTGAAGCACCACCACCTTTCTCGCTGGACACTGTATTATGTTCCATTTAATTGTTTATTACCGTCTGGATAAACCCAAAAATCCCTCTGATAAATCATCAGGCCAACAGAAAGTCATTAATTCAAAGCAACATGTCTTGGTTGGATTCCCACCAACGTTTAGTCGCTTTAATCAAACTCCAGTCTGATTGTGTAGACAGTCCGGTTCGTTTGGGGCGGTGTGAACGTTTAATCGAACTCTGATGCCGACCAAAACACTGAACTCTGGTTCGCCTGAAAACCTCCATCTCAGCTTGGTTGAACTGAAGTTTGGTGCGGCTTGACTGCATGTGAACGCCAAGCGAACCAGAGTCTGTCGTCTATAGCAGGAAACTGTAAGGTGTGAAAACAACCTTAGATGCTTAAACTGTTGTTTCTCTGCATCAGTTAAGTTGCAAAGCTTTAGCTGCAAAATGAAAAGTCAGATGTAGACACAGAGTCACACCAAACTCAGCCTTGCTCTGTTTTTACATCAGATCTCTAAAGTTTTCTTTTACTTCACACAAATACTGAAGAATGAAGGGCGATGAGTGGATGAGCTGAATATTTCAGAACCAATATCATTTTTATGTCCTATTTAAGCCTGTATGGAAAGCTCCATGTCTACAAAGAAATAAACCAATCACAGAGAACACAGGCAGCAGATGAGATGATTTATTTTCCAAATCTGAGCAGAAACAGTACGATGACTGACGGAGAACCGTTTACATCCTTTTACTATATAATGAATTTCATATTAGTTTTTGTCAGTTAATGATGTATTTCTACTTCTGTTCCTCCTCTGGGTTAATTATGTCATTTAAACAAGAAATAATTGTTTGCAGTTTGGCTTCACTCTGTATTTTCTGTAATCCACATATAATCCAAGGTCCTCAAGTTAAATACAGAAATGTTCCCAAATCTTTTAAACTTATCCTGAACTTAAAGGCGCCAACATGAAACGTATTCCATGAAAATGATCCCAATATAATTATTACAGAACACACATACATCTGGGGCAGGTTTGATTTTTATTATTTTATTCTTTATTTGGATCCTTTCTTTAAAACCATTATTATTATTGTTGTTGTTGTTGTGACCACATGTAGGTCTTAGATTTCATACATCAGGTAGTGGTCA
Organism: Poecilia formosa; assembly: GCF_000485575.1. Classification (NCBI taxonomy): domain Eukaryota; kingdom Metazoa; phylum Chordata; class Actinopteri; order Cyprinodontiformes; family Poeciliidae; genus Poecilia; species Poecilia formosa. Next base: position 396,392 of record NW_006800056.1, on the reverse strand, counting down.
ATATGAGGTGAGATGAAGATGACTCCTCCTCCTCAGCTCGTCCCTGTCTGTGTCCACAGCGCCGCTGGTGGACTCCAGTCCCAGACACAGCAGCTCTGCGATGCTCATGCTCCTCTCGGTGGTGTTCCTGGGCCTCGCCGTCTTCCTCATCTACAAGTTTAAGAGGTTCACCACTTTCTGATGACATCCACCTGCTGCAGGGTCACATCCAGCTCCCACACACGACTCTTACTCCGTTACTGATGGAAGCAGATTAGCACGGCCTCTACCAATCAGCTGCAGTCAGATTTGATGCTTTGAATCTGAATATTTCAGTCAAATGCTGCCTTTACTTTTTACTGGCTACAATGCATCAGGCAATCAGCCATAAATTGCAGAAAAAATATCTCTTAAGTGGTTTGATATGCAGAGTTTGTGCTTTTATTTGCTGAATAAATTATTTCTTCCTCAAAGTGATTATTTTGAAAACTCAGTGGGAATATGAAAACACTGGCATACTCTGCCATTGATTATGAATCTGTAATTTCTCCTGTCAGTCAGAGGAAATACATTTTTTAGGGGATCATACAGTCGACAAACCAGAACAATTAATAACTGGAATGAAGATTAATTAGAAATAAATTGGATAGAGTTTGAATAAAAATATATTAGATGTGAATTATGCAGAGTTTCAATGTTATTTTCATATAAATAAGTTGCAGGAATGTAATTACATTGAAGATGATTTTAACCTTGGAATGCAAATATTTGCTTTGGCAGACAAAGTTGCACTCTTTGAAATGAGCTTCTGCATAAACAGATGATTGGATGTCACAGTAATCACTTCTGATGCAACAGAATCGGCTCTGTGGCCGACTAATTGGGTCTTCCCTTTCTAATCCGTAGAAAAATACCTTGGATCAACATATACGCTGAGGTGAACCAGGAGAAGGAGCAGGAGATGATTGGCTCGGTCGGTCAGGGCGACAGCACGCCGAAAATCACTCTGAGCGAGTTCACAGCGTCCAAAGAGCTCATGGAGAAGGAACTGGATGCCCGGGTCAAGAGTAAGTCAAAGTCAAACGATGGGAGCAGTCGCCGTTCTGTCTGGAGAAGCTGCTTCCAGCTGCCAGTCTGCAGGGCGGATGTGATTCATCTCAGTCCACACAGACATGGAGCCATCTCCTCCTTTTATCCATTCAGAGAAAAAGAAATAAAACAGGCTTACAAAATAAGCATATAGTTTAATGCAGGGGTCACCAACTCCAGTCCTCGAGGGCTACCATCCTTTAACTTTTAGATGCGTCTCTGCTCAAACACACCTGGATCAAATAAACTGCTCGTTTCCAGCCTGTTGCAGAGAGGAATGAATGCTGGTGAGGGAGTCAGACATTTTGGAGGAGTTGGTGACTCCTGGTTTAATGTAAACCTTTGCTTGAAACTGGGTTATAAATGATTTGGTTTTTAGTGAAATTGTGTCACATCAGTGAGATATGACATCATGACCTGACACTTAAGTAACATTGGTTACCTGTCCTTTAGTGGGTAGCAGACATTGGTGGGCTCTAATGCTAGCTGTTAGGTTAGTTGTGCCAAACATTAGCTCCACTGATGCTAAAGCGCCACATTAACATGATGTTTAGTTTTTAATGTTGTTTTTAAAAGCTAAAGTCATTTAATTATAAATGTCCTTGGAAGATGGATAAACTAACACCTGAAGTTATTCTGGGTTAAAACATTTAACTTGATTCATTCTTAACAGTCGACAATAAAACTAAACACAGATGTTGAACTTTATTCACCAGGATCATACTGGTTCAGATGGGAAGAGGTCAGAACACAAAACTCATCCCAGTTTGTTGCTCAGGAGCTGGAAACCAGTCAGTGACCCGTCCTGATGAGGAACCATCGATGGGTCCGGTATCAGAACTGGACCTCAGGGTGATGGAGGAGGGTGGCCCAGTCTGCAGGGATGAATCCGCTTTAGCTTTTCTGTTTGGTTGTAAAAGACATTTTGTTACTTTTCACTGTTTTGCAGATTATATTCAGATCTCACATGCCTTAAAACCAAAGGACAAATCATGAAATCTTTTATTAAATGGTCTGCATTCCATCAAGGTTCAGATAAATTTAAACATTTTTTCTCACGACTGAAATAACCTGATGAGGGACATCAGACTTCAGAAAACCCCGACAGTTTTATTGGGCTTCTGGAGTCATAAATCAACGCGATCTTAATAATAATTCCTTGATGTAGTTTTGTTTTATGTTCCTTAACAAATCTGTTCAGTTGTCAAAATACGACTCTTAAGATTCACGGCCAGCTGTTCTAAACTCCTCCCTCTGTGTTCTTTAGTTACCAACAAAAGACTGGAAACAGTTATAATGAAGTGTGTGATTATTTAAGACCTTTTTCTATAGTTATTATACTCAGTGGGCATTTTTTGTTCCCATGTCATCACACCCACAGAGCCTCGTGATTAGCAGTGAATTACGAGGCATTGATGCCAAAAGAGCCATTTGTTCTGGAAAAGTGAAAGAAGTGAGGTGACTGAAGTGAACGTGTCGGTTCTTTCTGATTTTGTGTTTTCTGCTCAGGAGGAGTCGGAAACGCCTGCGAGAGCACGAGGGAGATTCCAAACTGTACCAGCGTGTAGAAGCTGAAGTTCGTGTACAGAGCGAGTGTCACAGTGTCCGGGGTTCTTCTCCATTTCTGTTTTGTAATTCTAAACACAACTGATGTTAATAGTTTTTCTAAAAGGCCTCATTTATACAGACTTGCATGGATGTCTTGTTGGGCAACATCCAATGCAGCGATGGGATCTCTGCAACGCCGACGAGACTTTTGGGTTTCCGTGGATGTAAACGCTCCGCTCATTTGCTGAGGGAATTATCTTTTGTGGATGAGTTCTGTACGTTTCCTGAGATGTTTGCTTTGAAAATAATTTCTGCCTAAATGTAGACTATATTGTCAGAGTCTTCAATCAAACAGGGAATATTACTGAAATGTATAGTGTTATTTTTCGTTCTGTTCCATGTAAATATCCTTTCTACATGCTCGTAGTCTCATGGCGACGGCGTGAGATCTGACGGCGGTCTGTTTTTGAAGGTGTTTAAAACGTCAGACATCGCTTACAGAGAAACATTTTGCTTTGCTGACGTCCTTGACTTGTGCATGTTCCTACTGAGGACACGGTTTCTGTGTTGTAGATAAGCAAGTGTTGTAAATAGTTCTTTTCTAAACATTCGTCAAAGCCCAGTCGGTTCTGGCCAGGTTCTGTTCTGCTGTCATCCTCTTCGGTTGCTGTTGAAACGGGTCGATCTGCTAATGTTCAGCTGCCGTTAACAGATTTACTCTGCAAGCAAAACAAGGCGGATCAACATGAGGAGGATTGTGTATAATATATTTATATTTTCAGTAGAAATATACTCCAGATAACCAGACATTTTAACTAGATGAGTGTCTTTGAACCAAACATTAAGAGCTTCTGGCATCACTGGGTTCCATTTGGCCTCTGATTGTCCTGCTTTGTGGGGACCAGGTCTGCAGTTCACAGCATTTTAGAGCAAAAAATGGTGACATTTTCATAATGTACAGAAAATACTTTGTTCTAACTCAAAAAATAATGGCTGAAGAAAGTCATGACCCAGACTGTCAAACATTTCTGTTGTGCCAATTTAACAGATGGACAGTAACAATGTGTTTCGATGAAGCTTTATGATCCGTATGAGAGGAAAAACTGAGGGTGTCAAAACAGCAAAGACAAAATGTAGAGATTAAAGTTTCTATATAAAGATTAAAGTGCATCTAATAAACCAACACTAACAATGTTTTATGTAAAGGAGCTCATAAAATATAATCAGGATTTAACACATTCATTCTGTCTGATGGGGTCAGTTGTTCTATTGATTTTGTTTCTGTTTTTTGTAAAACACTAAAATCTGTCCTCTCTAAAACAATCAGTTGTGTGAACATGCAGCAGAGAAATCACTTAAGGCATGAAGTAACGAAACTCTTTCTCCTGATTTTTCCTTTTTTTTCATCAAATTCTTCCTGCAACAAAACATTTTAACTCTGATTTTTGTGCCACTTGTGACATTATTGACCCAAATACACTTAAACCAGAATTAGACATTTTTTGAATGCACCTTAAGAAACTCCGTATTGTTGTGAAATCTTTCAGTGGACATTTACACGGTGAGCCTCCGTCTGCTCAGGGTTCAGATTTTTCTCTGGAACTTAAATCCAGAGGACTTACAGTATGTAAGACATTTGGTGGATGTTTTTGTAGAGCATATGTAAATAATTTGATGGAAAATTCAACTTGAGAAGCTGGAATAACATTGCGTAACGCTGCTTGGCTGCAGCTGGTGTTGGCAAAGCAGCCGGTCCAGGAGCGCTACCCGTTTTCCTTTGGACCGATCGGCAGAGCCCCCACAGGAAGACTGTGGATGTTAGTGCAGGACTGTTTCTGCTGCATATTAATCCATGTTTGGTGTCTGAACTACTAGAACACCAGCTGTGGTACCAAACCCTCTCTGGTACCAGGGATCCACTGAACCTCATTACCCAGGTTTCTTCTTTGGTTTTTAAGGTGTGCACCCTTAAGAAACGGAGCCATGCGACAGCTCCAGCTGTGTTTTTGTTTTTAGTGGAAGCTCAGAAGATTTGGATCATTTCAGAACCAGATTCAGATCAAGTCACTTTTATTTCCTGATTGAAGAGGGTGAACTTTTTTCCCTCAGCTAAACTCTGCCAGGTTTCTTTACCAAAAAGTCTAGCACAGCAGAGCAGTTGATGTATTAATGCAGCTGAACCTGCTAATATAATTTGAAATAAGGCGGAGTTGCTCCCTCCATGTTGCACTGTGACTGTAATGATAGAAAGCTGGATGGCTAAGCCGAAGATCCCAGCATGCACTGCTTCCCCAGAAGCTCATGTAAACATTTGAAAAGAAGAGAGTCCTCAGCAGCAGAGCCTGTCACACACATGCATTAACCGAACAGAGGACTGATGCTTGTTACTGCAGACAGAACTGAACTGAACAAAGATTATTTCCAGCCTTATTGAATTCACATCGTGTCAGAGCTGAGGCTTGTTTGGATTCTTTTTTATTGCAGCTTTCATCTGGTCCGACTTCTTTCATCAAAATGAGATCAGGAGAAAAGCACACAAAAGGAAACTTTGGGAAACAGGAAGTAAAGTTAGTGTGGATGATGGTGTAAAAAATGCAGGGAATAGCCACTAGTGCAAAGACTTATGGGATAATTTATGATGCTAATGTGTTGAACTGCAGCATTTAATGAAGTTATGTTTGTCCAGTCTGTTTGGCTGGTGGGTGTGGCCAATGCTGCTACACCATGAGCGGGAGACGCCTGTTACAAGTGGCATCTGTTCAATGTTGTTGTTTAAGTTGTGCAGCGTTAAATAAACCTGCAGGAAAACCTGGAGCCTCGGACTCTTGGAAAAGTTTTAAACTTTTCATGTTGGTGTCAGATGTGGGATCGACTAAATGTTGGTGAAGATGGAGAATCTGAACAAACCACTGAGCATTTGGAAGCAGGCGAAACGGGCCCACAAGACGCTGCTGCTCCCTCATGTCTTTTCTCTCAAGGCTCGTCAATTTGTCAAAGGTTTTTGGATAAAAACTTTATTAAATATAGTTTTCATTCAAATTATTGTAAATGAAACAACATCCTTAAGGATTTAGAAGCAAATGAACCAGCTGGTGGTCAGAGAGCATTCCTCTGAAACCGAGGAAAACTGAATGTTCCAGACATTGTTTGGAAAACAGCATAACTCCATTAAAACTGATTGTAAAGAAGAAAAATGAATCTTAAATGGTTTAAAATGGAAGAAAAGGGAGAAACCAGACCAACTGAGAGAAAACTCAACCAATGGTCAGTTCAGCTGTTTGAGTACTTTAAAAATGAAAAGATCCTGAAGACAAATGATCAGCACAGGTGTGATGGTATGAGGAAGTTTCTCCTGCTATGATGATCTTATTTATCACACACCAGAGGTTAGGAAAGGCCTTTGACTTGGAAAAGCTCCATACAGCTGTTGTTGCTGGTGTAACACCACAATAAGACAAACTGCAGTAAATGTCCAGTGTTTTGGTCCAGACTAATCCCTGGACCTTAACTCAGTTTTTAACAGTCTGATCATCCTGGGCTCAGACGCCCGGCACAGGTACCAGCATTTGGGTCCATTTAAAGTCACAGTAATTGATCACAAGGAAGTTAAATCTTCAAAAACTTTACAGTTTATACAGTAGAAGTTCCATGTTTGTAAGGAAACTGCTAATTTTTTAACCATTTATTATTTTTTGTCTCAGTTTGGGTAGAAAAAATCAAACTGGATCATTTTTTCTGTATATTCAGCAGCAGGATGTGAAACATGCCCAGTGCCTGAGAGGGTATGGAAATAAATCCGTTCTAAGGGTTTTAATCTTCACTTTGAGTTTGAACAGAACCGTACATTAAGAAAGTCACCAGTGAAAATATCTCATTTCCCCCATCCAACAACCTAAATGCCTCTTTATGCTGTGAACGACTGATCCCCAGACGAGGCAAATGGTACCTTAAGCGATTTGTTGCAATTGTGTTTTGTTTTTCCAGGAGGCGAAAGCATTGTAATGTTCTTCAGTGCACAAAAAAGCTATGATGCATGCATCATCGGTAATGTCCTGTTCCATCCTTATTTTAATATTTCTACGGTAAGGAAACTGTCATTTTGAAATTGTTTCAAATAAATGTATTTTTGTACATCAGCTCGATCCTTCTGTGTGTGGTCTCTGTTCTGTGTTGAAAGGACGACATTGTTGAGGTGAAACCCGTTTCCCGGTGGACCGAGTGGAACAGAACCAGTACAAGGAGAGCCTGGAAAAGCAGCATCCTCTAATTATAGATGAAAACATGATGCACAGAGTCAAAGATTCAGACAGCCCTAAGAAAACGGATAATCACAGAACCGAAACTAAAATTAGAGACATAATTGAAGTGTTTGATAGTTTGGCTGGTTCTATTTTCATTTAAAGGTTCTGTTCGGTTCAGGCGAAGTCGTCTCAGATGCCTCCGAATGCGTTTTATTAAAATGACTGGACGGCCTTAATGACGGATATCATCTCATCTTCAAACCTGCAGAAACCATCAAAGCATCATCATTATTTAAACCATCTAAAATAACTAGAAAAGGCTATTTTTGGAAGGAAATTCAACCTTAATGGCATTAAAATGAAACTTCATGGCAGCTAAAATCAACAAGAGTGCATTTATTTAAAAAAAAGCTTAGTAAACCTAAAATAACAGAAAAGAAGCTGCGAAGCTTCATTTTTATTCTCTGTCGTCTTGTTTTCACCTTTTGTCGTCTTTGTTTTGGTTGCATATCTGCATTCCTGCAGCTCATTAGCTGGTGAATTATCATAGCCTGAATATAGATGCACCGTTGGGCTTCTTTGTTCTCTGTCTGATGCCGTCACTTTGTTTTCTGTTTGGAAATTTGTCGTGCTTTGGATCCCCTCCTCTGCTGCTTTCCTGTTTCTTCCCTTTTGGGTTTTTTGGATTTCTGGTTTTGTTTAATGCTCTTTATCTGCCAGCCTTATGCAGCTACACCTTCAATTAAAATTACTCAACCAAACAATGGAAGCTGTTGGCAGTAAACTCAAGGACAGCTAAATTATTTAGTCCTTTTTGATGAACATGAGCTCAACTTTCTGCTGTTGTGACTTACTGTGAACATGATGCAGAGCCGGACACCAGGTTCAGGAAACGCTCACTCTTCATGGCGCCGCCAGTCTCCTCCAAGGTCCCGACCAAAACCTGGACTTTGAGAAATGCTTTGGCTTGTTTGAAGGTCCAATGACGCCATTTTCTTCCAGGATTTCCTGGGTCTATTGAATCCATCCTGCTCTACAAATACTGCAGATTTCCAACCCCAGGAGAAGAAAAGCAGCATCACTGAGTCACCACCGTGCTTCAGCTGTTCTTTTCAGTCTTTTCTTGAGTCTTCCTCATCCAGACACACTGCTGACCCATAGTGGTGTACAGGCATTCAGTATGAGCCTTACTGTTGAAACTGAACCTCAGTGCCTCGGTCGTGCTCAGACCTTCTGCAGTCACTTTGAATTTCCTCCTCACGAATCTGGTTTCAGTCATTAGTTGTGTCTCCATCAAGGTTTCTGTTTTATGTGCTTTTTGAAATATTGGATTAGAAAAGCTTGATGGAAATTTAAATAATTTCTTCAACTTTCCAAAAAAATTAAATTCTGACACATCAAATTTTACCTTCTGGTGAGTCTCTGCCTTACCAGAGGCACACAACATGTCCAAACCTCCGTCTCAGGAGGGAAAACTCTCCATTTTCCTGATGTGTGGTCCATGAAAGTTTGTTTGTTGTTACCGCCCCGCGTAGCGTTAAATCAGGCTGTATGTAGCTTGGTTGATTTGCTGCCTCAATCTCTTTTTCTTTTTTTCTGCCATGCATTGAACTCTCCTCTAAACTTTATCAACAGGAACATTTAAGGCCTTTCTTGTTTTTTGTGTGTCATTTTCCTTGTTTGTCCGAGGCGACGCTCTCATCTCTGAACCTTTTGAAAATTATCTTGACAGTTTATTTAACCAGAAATGAAACGTTAAGATGTTTCGTCTCAAGCACATAAAATGCAGTTAATGAAGCTCTTGACTGGTTATTCAAACCAAACCAGATTTGAAAATGTGGACTTGAATGAATATCTGGGAGACTAAAGTAGGATTTAATGTTATTATGGATTCAAATAGAAATCCTGTTTTTCCTGCAAATACTTGAAAACATATGAACACATCCAGCTCAGCCTAGAAGGATATTTCAGTTTCTCCAGGTTTTAATCTCATGACCTTAACAGGAACACGCCCCAAACTGATCCCAGTTCAGCAGGCAGTGATCAGAAGTGATGTGTTTGCTGTGCCTGATGAAGTAACATTTCCAGAGGACAGCTCTGTCATCTCACCTCCACCCACCCAGACATTTAGGATTACCTCAATGACGGTATGAACATTTTCTGTCACTTGATAAAAGCCTCCCTCAATTAAAGTTTTTTTTCTTCTGCAGTTTCTTCCTGTGGTGGCAGATGAAACTTGAGCATGAAATGGATTTATTGAAGTTATCAGTGCACAATGGCAAAGCTGGCACAAACAAAAGCCATTTGTCTTTATTCACCAGGGAACTCGGAGAGCAGCCTCATTATACTGTGGCTCGAATTAATCTCAGCCCCTTGTCTCTCCTTTTCACCTTGGCAGCTTGAAACAATGTATTGCAGGTCTCTTAGAATCCCAGACACATACTCCAACACTCAGTGCAGGTTACTGATAGACTCACACGTTGGGTGGAGGACGGAGTCTTAGTAAAAAGGCGGCGGGGAAAGCTTGATGTGCAAAACTAGGTAAACTCTGGATGCCACAGTCTGCTCCAGAGTCTGCTCCGTTTGATTTCCACAACAGAGAAGTTAAATCAGGAAAGACGATAGATGTTCTGATTTAAATTCTGTCACTCACTGACTTTGAAACTGTGCAGTCAACCTCTGTGAACAAGGTACAAACAATACTGAAAGAAGTAAATACATTTTTCCATTCCTCATCTTCCCCAAATAAAATGAAATTCAGACAAACTCTGCCACCCTTTTCTTTACTGATGTCTGTGAATGTCGATGTTTCTGCGACCTTAACATGACGCATGTTTAGATTTATAAACTTTTTGGTTGAATCCTATTTCACTCCTGTCTTCACCTCCTCACAATGTTCCACTCCTCTGTATTCAAACCTTAAGTGAGTTTTGTCCTGAAAGCAAAGGGTTGGTGCAGCAGAGCCGACCCTGCAAACGGAGGGCCGCAAGGAGGGTGAGATGTTTGGAACTAAACCAAAGAATCAACTACAAGATAATCCACCAGGAAATCCAGCTGTTAACATCTTTCATTTTGCTCTCATGATTCCAGATATAAGCCACTGCAATGAGTTGCCTTTAGAAATCAGCTGTGAGTTCAATGCACACCACACTTTTCAGATTATTTGCAATAAAAACAGGATGCACTGCCTTGTGTTGGTCAGTACAGTGAACTTTACAGCTTGAGTTTTACAAAAGTTGAAGTTTGAGCCACAAGCAAACATGGATCCACTGTGTGTCATGTTAGGTAGTCATAGATAAAATGATGTTAGTAAAAGATGAAGAACTGAAAACTTTCAATGCTGGAGGTTGCTGAGGAAAAATACGGGATAAAATAAAGATTAACGGAAAGCAAGAGAAGGAGCCAGTGGAGAACAATGAAACTAAAATACTAAGTATATTCTAAGGAAGGAGTGGAAAATGACAGGGAACAGAGGAGCTAATCAGAAGAGAATACGGACAGCGGAGGGAAATGAGGAGATGGAAAACAGCTGGGCAAGGAAGCAGGCTGACAGGCTGAAGAAGGGATAAACAACCAAAACATGAGAGGCAGGAAAACCCTGAAACAGAAAGAAACTAATTTATAGAAGCAAGTTCAAATCCAGAATGAACTAACACAAGGGAAAACAGAAAATGGCAAAGTCTGAGCAACTAAACAATAAAGTTTAGATCCTGAGGTCTGAGCAGAGAGCCGACCTCAGGATCTGATCACTATGCAGCTTTTCCAGACATCCAGCAGGAGCAATCTCTAAATGCAAAGCCCAGCTTCACGAAGCTGTTAAGATCTCTTGATGCATAAAGTCACTCTGTGAAAATAAGGTTTTATTATTCATGATTTTGTGCTCAGAGATGGAAATCATAAATATGCATCATGGAGCCTGTATCTGAGCTGCTGGAGAGCCGGACGTTATCTTGATCTGTCCTCAGAGCTGTTTGTCTTTAATCCAGGAGCCAGAAGAGTTTGTGTGGTTCACACTGAACAGCACCAACAGTCTGACCAAAACCTTTGGGTGAAATGTCTAGCAAGCATCTGGCAGTGGGGCAGGAGAACAGCAGCGAGCCTGATGGAGTCCTCAGAAGGTTCTGACACTTCGTGTCTCCAGAACCCGGCCGAAGCCGCCTGATGCTCAGCCACTCCTGATTTGAATTTAGGGACCAGAAACAGGATGAAGACACCAAACTGCTGCACATCTTGAGTTCTGCTGGACAAACTGGGCGAACTAATAACACTTGACCACAAATACTGAAACGCTATTAAGCTTAAGATGTTCTAAAACCCAAAATGTTGGTCGATGTAAAAACTCTGAGTGAACTTATGTGAAGTTACTGAAGGTGGCAGAGGCCAATTAGAGGGTTCAGTGTGGCTACAGAGACAGATAAGGCAGATGTATCAGACTCTAACATCAACATGATAGCAGATTCTTGATAATAATTTAGATATTTGGATTAGCACAAGCCATTAAAATAACCCATTAAAAGATAAGTACGAGGGATTCTGAAGTATTTACTGAGTTTGATTGGTTTTAAGAGGCCTAAATGGATTGAAACTTATTAAAGTTTTTAATCATAAAGTACTTCATAAAGAAGATTATCACACTGTTCACCCTGATTATCACACACTTCACACCCGGCTGCAGGCAGCTGGATATCAGCCATGCCTTTATGTTTGAGTGACGTCTAAAATATGATGTATTCAGTCGGCATAGAAATGAGGACGATGCAGCGAGTGAAGCTGTCACAAGGTGTCTCTCCTCAGCAAAAAGTCGTCGCAGACGTGTTGCCACATCCTGACACTTCCAAGACTCTTTGTTGGATTCTGATCCCCCAGATGTATTGTGACAGCATCTGTGCTTTCATTTTCAATTTTACCGTGTGTAACGCCCCATATGGAGCCTGTCTGAAGTCATTTCTGTGCAGACCTTTCAGCTCGTTGCGCTGCTGCGGGGGTCCTTCCACCTGCCTGTCTGGATCCAGGTGCAGAACTTTTATCTGAATCCTTTCTTTCTGCACAACGGTCCAGTTATTGACCGCAGCTCCGATTGCGACTTCAGCATCTTGAAGACGACACATTTTCTTTCTCATAATGCCAGTCAGCCGAACCGTCAGACTCACGACCTCTAAATGTTCCTTCAGTTCTACTCATTTTTCTAGTAACCTTTGATTCTTGAGCTAAAAACAAGCAGCAGATTAAAGCGTTTGGATAAAAACCTGTTCAGACTCCAGATCTTTCACCAGACCTTCACTAACTACTGCAACTCGTTTTGTACTTTCAGGACAGTTTAATGCTGCATGTGTTTTATTCTCACCCCAGCTTCTATTAGTCATTATTTAATTGGGTTCATTTGCAATTATTTGTCATATTCACAGCACTTTCTTGTTTTTATGAGATTAAAGATAAAAATCGGTTTTCAGATGTTAATTTCCTCAGTTAAATGGTGAACAGGATGGGGCTAAAAGTCCTGAACAGTATTATCAATGACAATGTGTCAGGCATCAATGATGATCTGAATAATAAAATGATCTGATGCCAGAGAGACATGAGGTCACCACGTTTCTCCAGCCAGTGGCTGCAGAAAACATGAACATGACGTAAGATCCTCATTCAGGAAGTAACTGGCACTTCAGGGACACAAAGAGCAAAACAGAAAGAGAAAAATAGTTTTATTATCTTCTGTTCCCAATAAACTCAACATGGATACAAACCAAGGAACTGCCACCATCTGGCCATCGCCTTCCTACATGATTCTCATCTCCCTTCAGATCCGTCTGGGATTTTATTGCTGCTGAAATCTTTGGAAACAGAAAGAGAAGTTGTGAACAATGACATTGATTTTCTCCACTGACTTCAACATCTTGAAGACAAAAGTGTAAAAAAATCTGAATATTTTTATGGCACCACTGAACTCAAAACATCTCCGTTAATGAAGATGTAACCGTGGCGATGGGTAGGGTTAGGGAACAACATAAATGTTGTTCCCAACATTTATGTCTCCTTCTCTGCCCATTTGAA